>NW_020217108.1:1043-1986 GCF_003070985.1 Temnothorax curvispinosus | reverse complement strand
ACCGCGATTTTTGACGCTCAAGCCGCGCGATTGCAGCCGCGCGTCTTTGATTAATGTCTGCTTTGCATGTAATACAATGGAACTATTGCCAATCCCGCGTTTTTAGTCGTACGACTCTAGCGATTGTGGCGACGCGATTCAGAATCGCGCGACTCAACTGCTCCTGGAGCAGTCTAGCCGCGCGGCTCAGTTCACTCAATTGTATTTGGAGCAGTTTAGTCACTAATATTTTGGCAAGTTCTACTTTTTAATTAAATTAACGTTCCACAACATGAATGATTTTATGCTATGTAAATTTTGAACAACTATAAATGGTTATATGACCCACAAGATAAAAATTATAAAATTTTTTGAAATTTGTCTGTCTCTCACAATAAGCAAATCATTTGGAGCACTCCTATAGCTTTCACAAAATAATAATAATATAATTTCTTCCTCTTCTTCTTCTTTAATAGCAAGCAGAATCATTAAAGTTTTTTCCTTCATGTTTCATCGAAGACTGCACACAGAAAAATAATCATTCTATAATGACTTTATTGTAGATTTGCAGATTAAGTATTTCAAGTATTTGATAAGGTTATGTATCCGGAAATCTACCATAAAAAATCGTTGTAAGTATTACATTCACTCAAAACAAGATTCTGGCTTTTCAAAGACTTGTGTCAAGATATTTGAAAACTATTAGTAAGAAAATATTCTTCGTTATAAGAAAACTTACTTAAAAGAAATAAAATATTCCTTTCCTTAGCTGTAGAATAATTATTTTTTTCTGTGAAATCGCGCGACTCTCATCGCGCTTTTGACAACAGTATGCGCGACTGCTGTCGCGAGATTAGTGCCGCGCGGCTGCAATTGCGCGGCTTGAGCGTCAAAAATCGCGGTATTGACACTCAACCTTAACGCGCGGCAGCAATCGCGCGGCAGAACCGCATCGTGTGAACAG
>NW_020217108.1:0-943 GCF_003070985.1 Temnothorax curvispinosus | reverse complement strand
ACCGCGATTTTTGACGCTCAAGCCGCGCGATTGCAGCCGCGCGTCTTTGATTAATGTCTGCTTTGCATGTAATACAATGGAACTATTGCCAATCCCGCGTTTTTAGTCGTACGACTCTAGCGATTGTGGCGACGCGATTCAGAATCGCGCGACTCAACTGCTCCTGGAGCAGTCTAGCCGCGCGGCTCAGTTCACTCAATTGTATTTGGAGCAGTTTAGTCACTAATATTTTGGCAAGTTCTACTTTTTAATTAAATTAACGTTCCACAACATGAATGATTTTATGCTATGTAAATTTTGAACAACTATAAATGGTTATATGACCCACAAGATAAAAATTATAAAATTTTTTGAAATTTGTCTGTCTCTCACAATAAGCAAATCATTTGGAGCACTCCTATAGCTTTCACAAAATAATAATAATATAATTTCTTCCTCTTCTTCTTCTTTAATAGCAAGCAGAATCATTAAAGTTTTTTCCTTCATGTTTCATCGAAGACTGCACACAGAAAAATAATCATTCTATAATGACTTTATTGTAGATTTGCAGATTAAGTATTTCAAGTATTTGATAAGGTTATGTATCCGGAAATCTACCATAAAAAATCGTTGTAAGTATTACATTCACTCAAAACAAGATTCTGGCTTTTCAAAGACTTGTGTCAAGATATTTGAAAACTATTAGTAAGAAAATATTCTTCGTTATAAGAAAACTTACTTAAAAGAAATAAAATATTCCTTTCCTTAGCTGTAGAATAATTATTTTTTTCTGTGAAATCGCGCGACTCTCATCGCGCTTTTGACAACAGTATGCGCGACTGCTGTCGCGAGATTAGTGCCGCGCGGCTGCAATTGCGCGGCTTGAGCGTCAAAAATCGCGGTATTGACACTCAACCTTAACGCGCGGCAGCAATCGCGCGGCAGAACCGCATCGTGTGAACAG
>NW_020217107.1:248-3824 GCF_003070985.1 Temnothorax curvispinosus | reverse complement strand
CTGCAAAACCAGCGGAGAAACCTCGCCGGGAAGAACATGAAGTACGCTGGTGGAGTACACGCGCAGCCAGCGTATACTCCACCGACGGCGCGGCGGTATACGTCGAAATAAATGTGGCATCGTGAATTTGGATAATGCTGAGGGGCCGGGTACTCACTGGGTGGCGTATGCGAAGAGGGGAGATCGTGCCATATATTTCAACAGTTTTGGCAATCTTCGACCACCTAGAAAATTGACACAGTATCTGAAGAACAATGTGACAAAGATAGAGTACATCGCACGCCTTATCAGCGATACGATCAGAGCAATTGCGGACAACTGTGTCTGCGCGTTCTACAGTCGATTGACAATAAATTTAAAGACCAGCGTTGCGCTGTTTAATTTCAGTATTCATTCAAACATGTCACTGACATTTACGCTCACCGGCAAGAGCAGCATCCTCGCGGTAAGCTACTTTCCCGCCGTGGATTTGAGCGATGGCGATTACAAGCTCGGTCTGACAGATTTTGAAACCTATCACACGATACCGAATGTAAATTCATTGAACAATAAATTTTACTATGACGACGACAAGGAGATTACCATTCCCAAAGGATCGTACGAACTGCGTGATATAGACATGTATCTGAAACGCGCTCTTTTATGAGACCAATCTAATAATGTCTCGAGAAACGAAGATAAACAGCATCCATTGATTATTATTAGGGCTAATAACAATACGATGAAGAGCGAGATCAAGTGTGCTTATTGGATAAATTTCACAAAACTGAACAACATTGGATCGCTGCTGGGATTTTCAGCAAATCGCGTGCTGGAGTTGCGACAATGGCACGAATTGGATGTTCCGATAAATATCATCAATGTAAACATTATTTACATAGAGTGCAACGTGACCACGGGTGCGTAAAGCAACGACAAGTACGTGCACACGATACACGAGTTTTCACCGAGTGTGCCTCCAGGATATAAGATATCGGAAACGCCTGCACACAGATCATTTACCTTCCGATCATCGTACGGAGCATTTTGGATTTGACGTTTCGCGTCGTGGATCAGGACGGTCGATTGATTGATTTTTGCGGAGAGGAAATCACCATTAGACTGCATGTACGAAGGCGACAGCGATAACGTGAGATGCTCGTACTGAACAAAGCTGAGCAGGTGCAACAGACGAGAAACAAAATTAGAAAGACAATCCGATCGCCAAAGAAGAAACTCACTGCATCGAACGTTGAATTTTTGAAATCATTGGGTTTCGTCGTACGAAATGGCTAATATCTTAAACATTGGAAGTGAACCGATCTTTGACGCCAGCATCGTCAAGATTAAGACACACACGTACAATCCGTACGCCAACACAACGTAGAAACATTGGAATAATCAGTACCATCAAGAACTATGTATCGTTTACAAATGACAAAGCAAAGATTATGCAAAATGCTGAATGGGACTTTTCATCTTCTCACCCGGAGGGATATTTCAACTTTTGCGTACCACTCAACACATTGTTGGGTTTTTACGAGAATTACAAACGCGTGGTTGTTAACGCTCGTCCTGAATTAATTTTGATACGAGCGCGTAGCGATAACAATTACATTGTAGGAAATCCGGCGACGGAGCCTGAAATTGAATTGTTTAAAATACAGTGGCAAATGCCTCATGTCACATTAAACGAGGTCAATAAACTATCCATGCTACGGGCCTTGGAAAGCGGGCGATATCTTAGTGTCAGTTTCCGTTCGTGCGATCTATGTTACAGAACACCCTATGTTACAGAGCACGCATTTGTGGGCCGTCAAAACGGCGACTCAGCTAGAGAAGCCGCGGTACGTTATCTTTGCGCTGCAGACCGGGCGCAAGAATACCATGTCGCAAAATGTTATTTGATGAATGTAACTTGACCAACGTGAAACTTTATCTAAACTCTGAATTTTATCCGTACGATGACTTAAATCTGAATTTTGGCAAAAATCGATACGCCGTCCTTTTCGATATGTATGCGCTTTTTGGTAAAGCTTATTACGGATACGATTGCTTCGATACGCTTTGCACCGTAGTCACATTCCTGACAAAAGGACCTTTTGTTGTCATTGATTGCTCGCGACAAAACGAATCTGTCAAGACCGCCAACGTGGATGTGCGAATAGAATTTCACTGCAAAGAGAATGTACCGGCAAATACTACCGCCTATTGTCTCATCTTGCATGATCGCGTAATCGAATACTGTCCGTTGTCGAAC
The DNA here is from genome assembly GCF_003070985.1 of Temnothorax curvispinosus. Classification (NCBI taxonomy): domain Eukaryota; kingdom Metazoa; phylum Arthropoda; class Insecta; order Hymenoptera; family Formicidae; genus Temnothorax; species Temnothorax curvispinosus. Next base: position 1,585 of record NW_020217107.1, on the reverse strand, counting down.
GTAGTGCGCAAAATCATGTAATTTGCAATATCAGCAGATATTGCAATATAAGAAGCACTGTACCGCGATAAGATACAGATTGCTCCATCGTTTCGTCATGATCGTGCCAACGTTTGTCGATCTGCAAGAATTTGTCGTCGGGATGAAATTTGTCGTAAAGGAGGTGGCGGTGCTGAGAAACGGGACCGTTTTGGTGCATTACATTTTTACATGTCCCATGCTGTGGAGTCTCCTCACAAAATCCGATAAGTCATGCGCTTCTTGGTTGATTGCAAATCACCATGAACTACGGTGGGAGGATGGAAACATGCCGTACAGCATGGCGAAACATCTAATTACATCGGCCGTGCTTGGAGAGGGCGACGAGACGTCGACTCTTGTGTACATCAAGGGATGCCAGAAACGAGAATGGCTGGTGGATCTGCTTGAGAATAAACCGAGAAGAAATCTAAACATTGAGACTTTGGATGCAGATTACCAAGATATCGGATCTTTAAATAATCTAGACGTTACTAATACTATACGATGTGAAAAACATGTTAAGAATTCCGCAGTACAAAATGTATTAAAAATATTTAACTGGTGGTCCCAACACCAGAAATAATTGATTTTTTTTTTAAATAAACTATATATGTATATAAATGTTACAATGTTTTATTTTCTTTTTCCACATAGTTTGTAGTATAATATATATGTTTTAGTTGTTTGATAGTTGTTTATTTGTTGTTTTAAAGATGTTTTAGTTGTTTAAAACATGTTTTAGTTGTTTAAGAGATGTTTTAAAGATGTTTAATAGTTGTTTTAAAGATGTTTTAACCTTTAGAGCGCCGGCATTTGATGAGCTTTAATTCTCTTAAAAAGTCCTCAAATTGTTGTGCTTATATCTTATATATAACATAAAGTTTACATTGATTTTTTATATAAATGTTTTCGCGTCTTTATAAATTTTTACCTGAAAGAAATAAGTTTACGTATTATGAAGAAATGTGACTGCGAAAGTATTGCTATCATTTTCAAAAAGAACACATTTTTTTCGGATATTTTTTAGAGAAACAATTTTTTCTTTTTGAGACAATCGGCCGAGTTTCATGATTCTTACTTTTGTTGATTCACACGGAAATTTGAATATATCCGTGACTGTTTTGAATCCAAAACCATGCACAAAAATATTCTGTCCTTCTCTTTTCATCTTTGTAATTTTAAGTATCTCATTGGAATCCAATTGTACAATGCTGTTGGGCTTTGACGTATTTATTTCTACTCCATGTAGAATAATACTCTCTAGATCAACTGCATATTCATCTGGAATATCAGGATTAACTATGACATCTCTTTTT
>NW_020217107.1:0-238 GCF_003070985.1 Temnothorax curvispinosus | reverse complement strand
TAAGCCAGAATTACGCCAATACTGGGCCAAGACTTGTATGCCAGTGCTGGTATTTTGACATAGGCGCAGTACTGAAACTGAAGTGTAACCAGTACCGTGCCTGTACGGGTCAACCAACTGTGGCAAGCCATTACAGGTGTAGTACTGCGCCCGTTGTAAGTAATGGCTTAAGTCAGAAATTTCCGATTGGGATGTTGAATCTGAAATTTTGAATTTATCCCTTTAAGCAGCCATAACT
>NW_020217106.1:0-3990 GCF_003070985.1 Temnothorax curvispinosus | reverse complement strand
ATAGAAAATACCTTCCAGCCTGTATGACACCACGTATACGCCAACGAACCTGCACGGTATCAATTGCTTCGCATAACTCACAAGTCCCCTGCAATATTTTTAAAGCATATTATGAGAAAATGAAAATACTTAATGCTAAAAACTCTCAATTGCTTTGAATACTTGATAAAATTAATTTTCGTTACTCCTCTAATATTGTTGATAAAAATTATATCATAATGGATAATAGGGACTCAATTCACAAATATTTTAGCATAAAAAACTTGCCTACAATACAAATTGCGCTACAGAACACTTTCTCGTTCTTCTCAACTTTTACAATTTACAAGACAGCATATACGTACATACATGTGCAATTTTGGATACACCTTCCTTCTTAAAGATCTCTTCGGTATCAGCTTCCTGCGGTCAATATATAGCGGCAAAATTGTATACCACGTAGTTGAATATAAAATGTTCCTGCGTGAGAAAACGAGAGAAAAGGAGGACAGTTATAATAGGTAATGACACACGATACAAACCACGCAATAGTGTAAATTCGGGATTGGGGGAAGAAAGAAGGGGTAAAGGAGAAGAGATTCTTACAATTAGAGGCACTCTGTAGCAACTCGTATTATTTAGCACAAGAGGACCTCTTGTGCTAGACAATTATGCCTCAACAGTGTCTGACAATGAGAATTATTATATTTTGAAGACGCGAGATTGTACATTCAAAGCATCTAAGTTAACGAAAGTAAAGTACAATTTAAACATACTTCGGAGAAATCTTTATTACGCGATAGTGCCTGTCACAACGTGCACATAGATACAGATCACTTTCTCGTTCTCCTAACTTTTACAACTTTTACAAGACAGCATATATGTATACGTACGTGTGCGATTTTGGATACACCTTCTTTCTTAAAGAAAATCGGCATCAGCTCCCTGCCGTCAATATATATTTCACTATATCACTATATCTATCACGCGGCGATGGTCACGACTGTCACTATCTATTTATTTCTAGGTTACCTATCGCTGCATTCCAGCATAAATCAGTCTTTTTTAACAGCTTCATGCGTCTGTGATTGAGAAAGAAATCTGATAAGTACCAGCTCAATATAATGCAACATATACATATACGAATATGTATATACATTTTAGATAAAAACAGTCAGTAAATTTTTATAAAACAATACTCTTTGAAATAATACAAGCAATAATATAATTTTTATAATTACCTCTCTATATTATATCTTAAATGTGCATGAATTTTCTTCTAACGATATTTGTAATGTCATCAACTTTTCACGCTTGTTGAATATATTTGCACCATGAGCACCAATAGCTAATCCCATCATATCTTCTCGAATATTTTAAATTTATCGGTATATCTAAAATAAGACAAATTTTACATAATGCAAATGCAAAAACAGTAATTATTACTTACGTCTGCTTATATATAATATACGATATATATATAAAATATACGATTACAAAGATAAATCTGTATCAAAAATCTATAGTTACTGTAACGTATACCAGATTAGATTTGTACGAGCAAGCAATAAATATTGAAACATTACAAATGACGTTAAAATATATTAATATGTAAAATATAATTTATATATATATTTATATAAATAATCCCACTAACCTCGCGCAACCGATGCCAGCTGTCACATCACACGACACATACATATTTATATAAATAATCCCACTAACCTCGCGCAACCGATGCCAGCTGTCACATCACACGACACATACACATATGTATATACATACATACACGCACGCGAAACTCGCAGCGCGATCTCGATCGCTGCATCATATCGACCGCACGCATGCATCGGCCAATCACGCACGCGGAAAAGCGGCAACAATACTACTCGACCACGGGCCAACTTCTCGCGTCTACATGGATTTTTTTATTATAGACTAGAACAACACAGGCGCGCGCTACGCGCGCGCTTTTATTTTATTTCACGAATGGAACAACACAGGCGCGCGCTACGCGCGCGCATTTATTTTGTTTCACAAATATACAACCATACATTTTTTATATTTTTATTAGAAGTGAAGAGGTAAGTCGCTAATATCGACATAGGTCCTCTAAAGCGACGCCTTCTTATTTCTCGAAAATTAAACACCGCATTTTATTAATGCTGATGAGGACATAATTTACTTATATAATTAAAGACGTAAAAACCTTTACTTTATACATTTATTGATTTTTATATATAAAATCTGCTAAAAACGAATCATTCAAAAGCAATTATTAAAAATAAAATTTACCCAAATCTCTTTTACTAATTGTACAGTTAAATAATAATAAATATATATTATTGATAATATTAGATTATTTTACATGTTTGTGTAATGTCCTAAAACTATTTAAATTTTTTTTTATTTTTCTCATATATATATATAATGCAGTTTTATATTTAAATATAAAATTGAGATGCAACGTAAACTGGCATACTTATTGATAAAACAGATTATAAGGTAGTAAAAATCAAATAGAATGGAATAAAAAACACAGCACAAGAAGATCTTGCCGCGAAATTATGAGATAAATTTACTGGCATGCTGTCGGCATACTGCCAACATTTTGCTACGTGGGGTAAAACAATTGTGAAGCAACACGCAGTAACAGACTACGAAGGTAGAAAACAAAAGGTTTCGAGTTTAAATTTTGATTGGCTCTGTTAATTTTTTCGTTTACCCCTCTCGCAGTCCAAAATTTCCTTCCGTATCTTTCCTCCACCCTCACTACACTCCTTGTTTACTCGTATATTTCCATGATCCTCATTCCCAACCTTTCACTCACCTCTGGTTTTTCCAGACATCTTCTCAAAACCCTCCTGTCCACTGAATCAAATGCCGCCCTTGGATTTACAAAAGCAGCCACTACCTTCTTTTTCCTCTTTAATCGCTTCCTTATCGCATAATTCAGTGTGTAAATGTTGTCCACCACTCCTCTCCTCTTCCTAAACTCTGCTTGGTTTTTTGAAATCATCCCCTTCTCCACTATCTCTTTCCTCAACCTATTTGCTAATATCGACGCGTACACTTTGTACGCCGTCGGCATCAGCGTAATCCCTCTATGCTCACTCACCTCTTTTGCCTCTTTTTTTCGCTATCGGAACGACTACTCCGTCCTTTCACGCTTCTGGAAAATACTCTTTTTTCCATACTCTCCCATAACGTTTTTCTTAAACCACTTCCCCCATAACTCCACACTTCATTTCCTATCTCGTCCTCTCCCGCCGTTTTACCTTTTTTCAGCATTTTCAGCACTCTCTCTACTTCCTCCCATTCTATCTTCTTCTCTTTCTCCACTTCCTCCTCCAACCCCTGCTCTCCCTCCTCTCCTTCTCCTAGCCTTCGTTTGTATTCCGTTCCTTCTAACATCTCCCTAAAGTATTTATCCCACTCCTCTAATGTTATCTCCTTATTAATTTCTACCTTTCTTCTCCTTTCCTTGTTTATTACTTTCCACACCTGCTTCTCTGTTCTCGCCTCTCTTGCCTCTTTCAGCAGATTTCTTTTTTTTCTTCATTTTTTCTCACACATTTCCTTATACTCCTTCTTTTTTCTCTTATGATCTTTGTGTTTTCTTCCTCTTTTCCAGTCTCTTAATAACTTTTCTACCTTCTCCCTCTTCTTCCTACAATCCCCATCCCACCATACTCCCTTTCCTTCTGCCCCTCTTTTTACTCTTCTCACCCTTACTTCCATCTTCCTCTTTACCTATTGTCTTCCTTTCTATTTTTACCTCCTCCGTTCTTCTTCAAAACTTCTCTCTTACTTCTTTCGACCAATCCGTCTTTTTCACCCACCTCTCTCCCTCCGCTATTGTCCCTCTCCTCTCACCAACCCCCCCCTTTGTCCACCCGTACTGCTACTGATTGGTGATCCGAATCTACCTCACACCCCATATCCAATCTTGTCACTCTTTCCCAAGTTTTTCTATCTCCTATTGCGTAATTGCATGATCACTGTTTCCCC
>NW_020217105.1:0-1730 GCF_003070985.1 Temnothorax curvispinosus | reverse complement strand
AATTTCGAAGGAGCCGAGAACTTGTCGTAGAAGCACAGCATATCACTGTAGTACGAGTGATATGCTGATAACAATTGTTAATAATTATTTAAAGGTTGCCAGTGGTCAGAACTGTACGGAATTATCGTCAGGGAGTTTAGAACTGTTGTCTAAAATCTTGAACGAGCCAAGAACTAGTCGCAGAAGCATAGCATATCACTCTAGTACGAGTGATATGCTGATAACAATTGTTAATAATTATTTAAAGGTTGCCAGTGGTCAGAACTGTACGGAACTATCGTCAGGGAGTTCAGAACTATTGTTTAAAATTTCGAAGGAGCCGAGAACTTGTCGCAGAAGTATAGCATATCACTCTAGTACGAGTGATATGCTAATAATAATTGTTAATAATTATTTAAATTTTGCCAGTGGTCAGAACTGTACGGAACTATCGTCAGGGGGTTCAGAACTATTGTTTAAAATTTCGAGCAAGCCGACAACTTGTCGCAGAAGCATAGCATATCACTCTAGTACGAGTGATATGCTGATAATAATTGTTAATAATTATTTAAAGATAGTTAATGGTCAGAACTATGTTACAGAACTATAGAACTCGTCAAGAACTATAAAATTCATTTTGAAAAAATTATATGATATGCTAACTTCGCGGGAAGTTAGCATATCATTCCTCAACTTTTGTTTATTTATATTTAATGACCAGAACTATTGTTAAAAATTATCAGGAATTATAGAACTCGGTTGTATGCAAAGAGAACTCTACTTTTTTTTTGATATGCTGACAATTGATATGCTAACTTCATACACATTCTTAGTGCCTACTTACATGCGTCTGAATCTGAGTGACCGGTTTATTCCTTTTTCTTCTTTCCGTGTTTGTCCTTTGTTTTGCCTGTGAGGTGCTATTCGGCTGGTTGTGAGTTGCGCTAGTCTTAGTTGCGTTAGTCTTAGCTGCGTTGCGATTAGGTTTAAGTTGCGTTAGTCTTAGTTGCAGTAATTATAAGTAGCTTTTAGTTTTTAAGCTTTCTTGTCTTGCGTTAGTCTTGTTGCGCTGATGCGATTAGTTTTAAGTTGCGTTAGTCTTAGTTGCGGTAATTATAAGTAGTTTTTAAGTTTTCTTGTTTTTGTTGCTTTTATTTATGTTTGTATATGATTGCTTTGTTATCTTTTTTGCCCTTTAGTTATGCTTGGGCATATAAATATATATATCAATATATATCAATATATATCCCTCTCTCTCCTTCTCTCTCCCTCTCTCTCCCTCTCTCTCTCTCTCTCCCTCTCTCTCTCTCTCCCCCTCTCCCTCTCCTTCTCCCTCTCTTTCTTTCTTTCCCTCTCTCTCTCCCTCTCTCTCCCTCCCTCCCTTTCCCTCTCCCTCTCCCTCTCCCTTCCTCCCTCCCTCTCTCCCTCCTTCCCTTTCTCCCTCCCTCCCTCTCTCCCTCTCTCCCTCCTTCCCTCCCTCCCCCCCCCTCTCAGTAAGTAGAAAATGGTGTGTCGTTTGTGTGCTCCGTATTTGCGAACAGCTGTGGTGCAGTAATTGTGGTAAAGCTGTGGTGCCCCGCGAGGCTCTTCTGTTGCAGATCATATAGCGTAGGCGTTTTTGCTTTATTAATAGCTATAAGATCATTTAGGGGAGGTTTTTAAACATCTTACAGAGGCGTATCAATGTCATCATAACCCAACAATTGAAGGATGTACACGAGCGGTTAAAAGTATTCAAGTCAGACATTAAA
>NW_020217104.1:0-1804 GCF_003070985.1 Temnothorax curvispinosus | reverse complement strand
ATTATTTTTATTGTTTTAGAAGAAAAAAGATACTTACCGTAGTAGTAGAGTCTATTAAAAAATAAAACTTTGACGTATTTTTTATTATACTCTAAAATTATATAGAAATCTCTTTAATTTAAAAATATGTTAAGGTTAGAATGCCATTTAGTTTTTCGTAAAAGTCGTTCCATGGGGAGCCCGGCCCTTGAAAAATCGCACCGATGGAGCTGACTCTGATTGGTTGACCTCCTCTCCGTTACTTTTCCGAGATTCCGTTTTCCGAATTTCTGACTGCCATGTGACAGCACCCTTAGAGTAGGGCAGAGTGGAGGCGCCACGCGTGGAAGGACGGAATTTGCAGAGAGAAGGGGAGCAGATTAGGTTTTAGAGCAAGAGAGAGAGAGACAACAGGCAGAGAGAGATGGAAGGGATTGTGCCGAGCATACACGTCGATAGATGCGACTCGCAGGAAAAAGATAGCGCGGGGCCGAGTGCGGAGCCCCAAGCGGCGAGTACCGAAGGCGCGGGCGCGGCGACGAATGAGAAGCCGAGTGAGGCGGCGGACCAATCACTCGATGTAGATGTAGTAGATAGGGATAGCGTAACGGAAGGTAAGGTGGAGGATGGGAAAGGGAATAGTTTGGAAACCCCGGTTTTTAGATTCTTGTCTGCGGAGGGGATAGGTAAGAGAGGGAGGAGATCAAACAGGGAAATGTTGGACAAGGAGAAGGGTATCCCTAAGGGATACATAGAGAAGTGGCTTGGCCAGGGGGGAGGGGTGATAGACATGACACGAGGAGTTAGAAGGAAAAGAAAGGCAGCATCATAGGGGGATGGTAGTGACCGAGACGAGACTGACTCCGACTTGGGGTCGGTGTTCGAACTTGAAGGAACATGGATGGACAGAATGAACATACAAGAAAGCATTATTACAGAGCTGCAGAAAATCCTAGGGGGGGGGGGGGGGCAAAAGGAGGTGGCAAAGCTGAAGAGAGAGAAGGTAAATGAGATTGAGAGACTGGAGAAGAAGATGAAGATGGAAAGAGATGAGTTAAGGGAGGAGATGAAAAGGAAAAAGACAAAGTGGGAAGAGGAGAAGAAGCTGCTATGGGAGAAGATTCTCAAACTGGAGAATGGTGAGACTAGAGAGGTGCAAATGGAGGTGGTGGAGGGGGGTAAGGAAGAAAAATCTCACGCTTGAAATGAGATAGTGAAGAGAGGAAATGAGATAGTGAAGAGAGGAAAGAAGACGAAGACAGGAGTAAAAGAGACAGCTCTGGAAGCCAAAGTGCAGGAGCTAATGGATTGGAAACAGGAAAATCAGGAGCAGAAAAGAAAGAGAAGTTTGAGGATCAGTGGCCTAAAATGGGACGGTAGAAATCCGCTGCAGATAGCAAAGAAGTTTCTCCAGGAGAAGTTTAGTCCGGGCCATTTGATTGAGGACACTTGGTGGGAAGGAAAGTCAAGAGAAGAGGCGAGACTGGGTGTTCAAGTGAAGGACCTGGCAGCAAAGATGGAGATACTAAGAAGGAAGAAGGAGTTAGGGAAGGAGCCGATTTTTATGGATGAATTGTTATCCAAGGAGGAGGAGGAAATTCAATGGAGACTGAGAGGCAACGCGAGGGTAGTTAAAGGATGGGGAGAGCATACCAATGTCAGATTCAGAAGAATCTTGTTGTTGGATAGATGGTTCAGTTGGAGACAGATTGAGAGAAAAGAACATGTCTCGCTGTTGGAGCAAACGGAGGAGAAATTTCGGAGTAAGGAGAGAAGAGCATGTTAAGAAATTGAGGTTTAGCAGAGAGGACTTTATTACTTAATA
>NW_020217103.1:0-2046 GCF_003070985.1 Temnothorax curvispinosus | reverse complement strand
ACTCTTATAATAAAGTAGCACGCTTAAAAAATAAAATTTTATATAATCTTGTTTAAATTTAAATTGGTATAAATTTAAATTTAAAACAAAATTATATAAAATTCTAATAAGATCAAATAACATTTATATATGACAAATTTGACTTATATGATTATATTCGACTTATATGATTATATTTGACTTATTTGATTTATATTTAACAAATTAATTTTGAATTTATTACCATATTTAATCCACATTTGGCAAATTAAAACCATATTAACTCTGCATTTCCTTAGGTCTGTGAAGCTGATTTTGCATATTTTAACAAAGCAAGGTACAGTTTAATCCATATATAGATTAAATAAGATGGGGTACTTTAATTTGATTTAAATATGACATATTTAAATTATAATTGATTTGCATATTCGATTCTAATAAGATTCTTAATAAATTCATATAAGCTTTTAGTACGGTTTTAATACAATCGTTTTTCGCGGGTCATTTGTTAATGGACCGAATTTTAAAGAATTATATATGAAGTAGGGGTAGAATTTTTTGGGAATTGCCATAAAATGTATCATTTTTTGTTACCGATTTTTTGGAAACCGGTTCTGAAATTTTTCCAATTTTGTGGTAAATAATTCACCGAATCTTAAAGAATTATATATGAAATAGGGGTAGAAAGAACTAAAGAATGTAATAGAATTAGAAAAATTGGTAATAAAAAAGGGGTTTCCGATTTTTGTTTTAAAAAATGTACGTGATTGCTCTAATTTCCGCAAATTTTGAGATATCAAGCTAAATTTTTTTTTGTAGATAATTTTTATAAATAATTTTTTGTTACCAATTTTTTGAAAACCGGTTTCAAAATTTTTCTAATTTTTCGAGAAATAATAAGTATTAATGGACCGATTTTCTTGAAACCAATGTCAAAATTTTTTTAATTTTTTAAGGATAAGTTTAATTTTTCATTAATGTATCGATTTTCTTGAAACCAGTGCCAAAACTTTTCTTATTTTTTGGGGATGGCGATGATGTGTAGAATTTTTCATATGGGTTTAATTTTTCATTAATGTATATATACCGATTTTTTGGAAACTGCAGGTGCTAAAATTTTTCTGACTGCGAACTATTCATTCAATTAATGAACCAAAATAAGTATATATATATATCTCTATATACATAAATTTAAGGAGAGAAAAATATAACTTAAAGTGGAAAAAAATTCAAATCTGCGAAGAAAAAGATAAGCACAAAGAGGGTTTAGAAAAGGGATCTAGACTAAAAAAAAAGAAAAGGTTTTTGAGGTTTTTCTTAAAAGCAACTATATGTCTTTTTTCATTTGATTCGTCTCATTATTCTGTGTATAAAAGTATTAAGGTAACATTACCGAAAATTTAATGTTTTACAAGATATTTTGTATGTTATGTCAAAATACTAGAACTTCCAAGCCCATAATAATTCCAAAAGTTCTTAATGAAAAAATACTTTATTATAGTGTTTTGAAAAGCTCTCGAGATTAGCTACAAGAATATGCATTGAAAAATAGGGGTTTCCATTTAAGAAATTAAAGGTGTCATTCACATGAGCTTTAAACGACCATCCATGGTCAAAGCAATGACACCATCTTATGTCCCCCTTCGAACCAAACAACTTTTGTCTAAAACAATTTTTCCAATCTCTTTATTTACTTCAAGAGATATTCAGCTGAATTACTTAAAATGATACACCCGGATATATTATATAATAAAATATATATAGCCATATATCATTATGTATATGTACATATATACACATATAGATATAGATTATATATATATTATATATATATATATATATTATATATTAGGCCGGCCAATAGGCCGGTATTCATAGTCGAATCTTATATTGGCAACTTTCCAGCAAGCGACACAAGTCGACACAAGTATCGTTTTATCTTTGTTACTCATTGCCAAAAAAGAAAGATTATAGAATGATGTTTGTGTCGACTTGTGTCGCTTGCTGGAAAGCTTTCATTTAAGACCATCTTAAGTACGATCTTAAGATGTTATGAACCAATCACAG
>NW_020217102.1:0-7779 GCF_003070985.1 Temnothorax curvispinosus | reverse complement strand
AAAGGAGTAGGAAGAGGGGAGCGTGTAAGGCTGAGGTGACAGAGGCGGAAAAGGAAGGTCGAGTATGTGAGATGAAGGAAATTCTTTTACAGAATTAGAGGAGGAAAAAGGCGTACTTGGACACCGGGCGACGCTGCCTGAGAAAGGAAGAAGAAAGGAAGGTAGAAAAGGAGGCAACGAGAGTTGAGAAGAAGGGCAGGAGGGTGATGCAAAGGGAGGTGAGAGAAAAGGCAGAGAGAAGGCAGCAGAGGAGAGAGCGTGGAGGGGTTGGAGGATTTGATGAGGGGCTAAACAGAATAGGAGATGAATTAGGGAAGATTTGGAGGATGCTAGAGAGAAGGGAAGGAGGTTTGAAAAAAGAGGAGAGTGTCGAAGAGAGAGCGGAGGAGTGTTGGAGAAAGGAGCGAGTCAGGAAGTAAGACGGAGGAGGGAAAGAGAGGGGGAAGTGGCGGAAGGAGGTGTAACGGGGAGAGGACGAGAGAAAGAGAGGTGAAAAGGATGAGAAGGTGGTGAGGGGGAGGGTGAAGAAAGGGGAGGAAGGAGAGGGAAAGTCAAGTTGGCATAGTTGGCAGAAAGGGGAGATTATCAGTAGATGGGTGGAGAAGAAGACGAGAAGAAGAGTAGAGGTGGCAGAGGCGAGAGGGGGGATGGTTCGGGTAAGGAAGAAAAATGGAGGGAGGTGGAGGAGGTTGTGAAAAAAGGATGGAGGTTAGTAGAAAGAAAAGGTGGAGAAGGAAAGGGAAGAGAAAAGTTAGCCAAAGGAGAAGGAAGAGAGCGGAAGGGGGACTGAAGGGAAGAGTTCTACTGGAATGGAAGAAGGATGGAGACAAGCGAAGCCGGGAGGGAAAAAGGCAAAAGAGGTAGTGTTACATCTGCCCCACCACAACTCCCAGAAAATAAAAATCTTTAAATATAAGAGCGACATTAGATAAAAGTAAGAGCGTGATTATATTGTGGCCCAAAGGCGCCCTCCCGATACGCCACTATGCACGTCCCCGGCGATAGGGACCCCGTCCCCAAGAATGCGTAGCACACCCCCGAACCTTCAGGAGTTTCTCTCTCCGCTCAATCCCCACCAACCGACTCTAGCACCCCCAAACCTTCAGAATCTTCCCTCTTTGCTTAACCCCCATCAACCGACTCCAGCACCCCCGCCGCCGGGCGAACAGGTATATAAGGGCGAGCATCCCGAAGGACTCTCTCAGTTGTTCTTCGGACGTGGACTCGACACTACCTCTAGCTCAGGGTAAGCACTGTATTCGAAGCCTTCCGTATCCTTCTACACTCTTCTATATCCGAAATCTTTCACATCTTCCTACATCCTCTTATATCCAGAATCTTCTACTTCTACTTCTATAGCCAGAACTTTTTACATCCCTCATCTATTCCCACGTGTATCACTGTATCATCGCATTCGGAATGAACATTCTAGAAATACGATCACGTGTTAGCCTATATGCCGTCGGTAATTTTATATAGAACACTCTAGAAATACGATCACGTGTTATCTTCATGCATTTTGTTAATTCTAACAGAACATTCCAGTATCACAACTACGTATTAATTATAAGCATTCATTGATTTTCGGTTTGTAACCACGCGTTAGTTATACGATTACATGTAAAATTATAATAATTATATAATTTATAGTATATTATATAATTTATAGTTTATAGTATTATAATAATACACAATCGTTCTTGCATAAACTCTCGCATCTACAAATTTTTCTACTAACCCTTACACATTTTACACCAGTTCGAATAACGCCGATCCCCGCTTTTATAATCATTTATTTAGTGCTAATACAAAGCACTACAATAATCAGTCCTCCCCTTGCACCACATTCGCATACGAGGCAGTGCTGTACGAGCGGCACGCTTTCGGCTGCGGGTGTCCGGAAAGAGGCAGTGCTGTACGAGCGGCACGCTTTCTCGCCGTAGCAACAGAGAATCAACTGGACAATATTCTCTATAAATCTCTGTATTACCAATTGGCCAAAGACAAATGCCAAGGACGCGGAAAGGTGGCATCAAAAAACGCACCCGTAGGTTGAATCTCCTATTGTACATTACTTCTTTAAACCTCGTTAGGAGTTGAATACACGGAAGACCCGGAGTACGAGAGCTATTTCACCGCGGATTCCGCATGCAAGACGGATGCGAATTCAAGTATCTACAATCAAAGCTTAGTACGCATGAACGATAGTCTCTTCCAGACTTACGTGCCGTTGTCAAGAGAAGAGTTTTGAGCAAATTACCGGACGCTCCTTGAGAACCGGAGTTACAAGTTAATTCCCATATCTAAGCCCGAGCAACCCCACCTTCCGTCGCTGAAACTGATAGCGGAACTCAGAGAGGACCCGTCGACCCCCGTCGGGCCAGATTTATGCAACGGCGTGCCGAAATCTTGCATCAGTATTACGGAGCTGCAACACCTGAACACTGGGGCACAGAGGACCATCCTCTAGAGTTTAATTGACCACAAGGTAAGTACCAATTACTTTAATTGAGACTGTGCCAGACTAAAGTCAAGCTCAACAGGGTCTTCTTTCCCCGCTAATTTTTCCAAGCCCTTGGCAGTGATTTCGCTAGATAGTAGATAGGGACAGTGAGAATCTCGTTAATCCATTCATGCGCGTCACTAATTAGATGACGAGGCATTTGGGTATTTTCCTCACGTCTTTCGCCGCGTCTTACCGCTTCAGGGCAGTGCGGTTCCTGATAACAACGGGTCCCGGCTCGGGCGATCCTGCAGGTTAACTAATGGATCGCTCATCTGCGCAACGGGTTACCCAATAACAAGGATACAAGATCCAGCATAACTTTTGTGCTGTCCTATCTTATATTGACTGGGTCTATCTAGCACTCTTGGCAAGTCCTCCCGCAGAAGGGAAACCCATCTGACTAATCTGCCGCGGGATTCTTGCGTACGGGCTGGAAAAATTATTTAAGCAGTCCCCAGCTTGGGGAAGCGGAACTTGGCCGGCTTAGTGTTGCCGTTACCGCGGGGAGCCACGTGGAGGCGTCCGCCCGTGCGCCGGGGCGGTTCGGTCGCACGGCTCTGCCGCCGCTCGGTGCCCATCCGAGCGACTCGCATCACTGATGTCAACGGCAAAAGTGCCGGCATAGATTAAAATCGGGAGTGTAGAGTGCTCCCAAAAAGATAAATAAATAATTTTGGGTGGATCAGGTCCAAGACCATCGTTTGTATTTAAAATTACATCAGTGAGCTAGTGCCAAGAGTTTTTAATCTGCAGCATCGCTGCTGTTGAGGCGCAAAGGCGCGTTATAATCCATAAACATATGGAAAAGTTCTACTGAGCTCCTAAGCGCTTGAAGTGTTAGCGTTCTCAGCGAGCCTCTGTCTTTAATTAGTAGTTCACGAAGATAGGTAACAGTGTCTTTGGGCATTGCTCCTCTTGTCCCGATAACTATCGGGAGGATCATACTTTTGCTCCTAATTGAGCTTTAAGTAGGGTTATACCAGGGACGCATATTTAGCGAGCTTGTCCCTTTTACCTCTCTCTAGGAGATCACCATCCTCATGGCAGACTGTGATATCAGCCACGAAGACCCTTTCCCGATACTGTATGATCAGGTCTGGTTGGAGATTCCTCAAATGAGGGTCCTGTAGTCGAGCTGCTTTTGTTACTACCATGCCACGTTGCCCCAAAACGTGGCGTTCAATGAAGTCTCGAATATCATTGTGGCGCTTAATACGACCAGACTTGGTGTATACGCACTGCTTCAATATGTGACTCAATGTCTCGGGTTGAGCCTTGCACTTACGGCACATGACGCTGTTGGTCTTGGCGATCCTGTTCTGCGATACCTTGTTCGCCGCAATATTGGTTCTTAGCTTAAGTGCCGTAATATACCTAGACGGTTTCAACAGGTTAGGACGGTATAGCCATTCATTGCCTATTTTATCATCTTTATAGGCTGGCACTTCTTTGCCTTGGGACGGTAGCTCCGCCCACTTGTGCCATTCGTTTGCTTTAGCTTTGCTTTTATAACCGTCGATTTGCTTATTCGACTCTAGGGGCCAGCCAAGTTTGGCCACGTGCGCCAAGCGCTTTAGTTTGTTCTCCAGCCCTGACGCTACTACTAGGGCTTGGATTGCCGGATCGCTATTGTTCAGAAAACGAAAACCAGTTTTTAACATTGCGGACCTTACAACAATTTCAAGTTTGGGAAAGCCCATGCCGCCATCGCGCTTAGACGCGTATAGCAGACCGTCTGCTGTAGACATTGGAAGGTGCAGATAGTCTTTCACCGCCGTCCTTAGTGTTTGGTCCAGTTTTCTTAGTTCTGTAGCACTTATAGAGTGCCCGCGGTGAAGGCATACAAAAAGTGCGGCAAGACATACCGCGCCACAAATTCAACTTTCTGGTGTGGCTTAAGGGGTAGCCTCTTGATTCTTGGGAGCGTATCCCTTAGCCGTACAACTGCGCGCTTGATAACTAATCCTTCCCATGGAGTAACCTGTATGTCTAGGTATTGCATCGACTGAATAGAGCCGCAGTAGGCGATCTTCTCGCCATTGCTGTATATTTCTGGATCCACCATATACCAGCTGTCTTTGGTGGTAACAATACCAAAGGCAACGCACTTTCCAATCGATAGTGCCATTCCCATCTTGTAAGGGAGCCGACAAGCTTATCCATAAGCCGACTCGCCGCTTCTCTGGTATCGGCAATGAGTATTATATCGTCGGCAAAAGCCAAGCACGATATACTCAGGCCTTCCTTGACTTGAAAGCCTTCCATCCTTTCAAGTCTGTCAATGATCAAATCCATGCAGACATTGAAAATAAACGGAGACAGAGGGTCTCCTTGCTTGACACCTCTTCTCAACTCTATGTCGAACGTTTCGTTACGACATTTCATAGTCGTTTTGGCTTCTTTGTATGAGTCCATTATCAGTGCGACCACCTCCTCCGGCAGCCCTTTCCCAAGTAAAGCATATTTGATAACAGGGTGCGGAAGGCTATCAAACGCCTTGGCTATGTCCACCTGAGTGGCAACGATTCCTTTGCCTTTCTTTGCCAGTGCGAGTACTTCGTTTAGCAAGTTGATGTTATTGTAACATCCCATTTCCGGCACAAAGTCTTTTTGCCGTGCATTCAGGTGAACCACGTTTCTCAGGCGTTGATCCATAATGCCCCAATAGGACCTGCTTAATATTGAGGAGATAGTAATCGGCCTGTAGTTAGCCGCTACAGAGGGGTCCTTTCCCTCTTTGAGCAATAGCGTTGTTCTATTGCAACGCCACGCGCTTGGTTGTTTCAACGCCAGCATTATAACATTAAAGATTGCATGGAGGATATAGCCTCCATTCCTCATCAGATCTCCCTTACGGAGTCCGTCAGGCCCGGCTGCCATCCTCAGCCGTGTAGACCTGAAACGTTTCAGAATCTCCGTCTTAGAGATGAGATGCAGAATTTCTGCTGAGTTATACGGCACTGTGGCCTCTCGTTCTCTCTGGTCGATATCACATTGACCTAGGCTTCCCCATAGCCCTTCGTAGAGCTCTTTGACGCTCTCGACTGAAGGACTCGCCGATTCACCTACATCCAACGCTCGAACGTCCATTCCCTCTCTTACCATTTTAGCGAAGATAGCGGGGTTATTTCTGTATAACTCTTGTGTACGGGCATACGCTCGGGCTTTGCGCTCGCTTCTTCCCGAGGACCCTTTCCTACGACTCCGGCGTCCCCGGGAAGTACCGCCTACCTTCCCGGGCGCCGGAGCGTGAAACAAACTGACCGCCAGCTCATAGGCTGTATCTAGTTCCTCTTGTGTTATTGCCTGACCTTCACTTTTTGCTGTCAGGAGCTGGATAATGTGTTGTTGTACTTCCAGCGATTCCTTGGGCTCATTTTCTCTGAGCTCCTTTAGCACAGCCTCGATGTTGGCTTGCCTCCAACACACAGTTGACGCAGATTCGTCAAAGTTATAGATATCGCACGGTGCCTCCTCCACGTCTAGAAAGACATCCTCGGTCTCTTCCGCATCAACAAAGACATCGTCTCCTTCCAGTGGTGCACCATCCACTTGCTGGTCCTCCTCATTGAAGAGTTCTTGATTCGAGCGTGCACTCTCAAGGCGCTGCTCTCGCCACCTCTTGTAACACGCCTTGTTCCTCTTGTCCCTTATTTGCCTCAGGGTTTTCTCCGGCATAAACGGAACCATAGCTTTCGCTATGTTCCTCTCATCTCTGAGCTCTACCTCAAGCTCAAGCATCTTACTCACATCTTCGGCAGAAAAACTCTACCTCTCCTTAACTCCATCACCTTAGGAGCAGCTTGCTCCGATCTCACTCGGTTTCTTGCTACCGGGTGCGCCAGTCTTTGATGCTGTGACAGGTCACGCTGTGTGACGAAGTTCCTGTCACAGTCCGGGCAGTCGAACCGGCCCTGCTCTACGGTTCCCTGCCCTTCATTTGCCCTGGCTGCTGGGCATTTTGGAAGGTGGCATGCGGCCGCACGATAAGACGCATACGACTTGCCACACCATTCGCATTTGTACCTGATGTTCAGGTGAGGATGCATCTCCTCCATATGCCGGGCCTCATCTCTAACAGTGAGAGCCATATACTCCAGCTGCGGCGCAATTCTCGCATCCTCTTCGGCTGAAGGGGAACGATAGTTCACAGACCTGTGTTTCCTGCCTTGGTTGTCTTTGTATAGCCCCCTGGTTGTGCTCCAGAGGAATGGGGCCTTGTTCCCCGTTGTCCGAGGCTTCATCTCCGTTTTTGCCAGCGATTTAATAATAAGCCGGCAGGGGTTGCTAGCCCGCAACCAGCTGTGTTGCCCTGACGGGAATGAACTCGCTGGCGACCGGGAGCTCAGGGTGTGCTCCCGTTGATTACCCTGGCGGGAATAAACCCGCTGGCACCAGTCGAAACCGGCCGAGAGCCCAGGGTGTGCTCTCGCTATTACCCTGACGGGAATGAAACCCGCTAGCACCAATCAAAACTGGTCGAGAGCCCAGGGCATGCTCTCGTTGTTGCCCTGACGGGAATGAAACCCGCTGGCGCCGGTCGAGACCAGCCGAAAGCCCAGGGCGTGCTCCCGAGTCGTCTGAACCCCGTTAGCTCCCCGGCAAGCCGGGTAAACAGCGGACACCATCATGGAGGTGGTGTGACGTCCTGGGTGATGCGAGGTGGCTCGATCCGGCAGAACGCCTCCGTTGATGGGTTCTTCTTCTTGCAGTTAAAAAGGTAAAACCCCAGGATAATTAGCTGTTGGTCGGCGATGTAGATTATGGCTCCTTGGATCCGTCGAAGGTAGGTATTCAATAATCTTTATCTTTCTTTTGATATAAAAGAGTATGATATTTATTGTAGAACTTTTATGATACAAGTGGCTTATATGGGAGGATGGAACAAGTATACGATATGTGACCTTTCCTGGCTCGTTCCACACTCTCCATCGAGAGGGTGAAAGATTCCGCTTTTATACAATTTTGGAAACGGTAGTGGAAGGTGACCGCACCTCGTTACAATGGGTGCATCCAGAAGCACGACCGCTCACCGAGCGCTCATTGAGCGCTCAGTATATCCCCTAGATCTATCTACTGGATACAAACGCTCTGTGAGCTGCTCACGGTGAGCGCTCGCCACTTTCGTGAGTGTGGTTTTCTATCGCTCACTCCGCTTACTTTACGCTTTCTCTCCAATTTTCGCGCCAATTTAATATCCCTAAAGGTTAGTAACTAAAATAATTCTTGTGCCGTTGTTAATTTTCATCTTTTGGTTGGAAAGTTAAGTTATT
>NW_020217101.1:800-1590 GCF_003070985.1 Temnothorax curvispinosus | reverse complement strand
GTTCGACGAATTTACATTCGGTATCGTGTGATAGGTTTCAAAATCTGTTAGACCGGCGTTACGCTGTTTAATCTCAGTATTCATTCAAACATGTCACTGACATTTACGCTCACCGGCAAGAGCAGCATCCTCGCGGTAAGCTTTCCCGCCGTAAATTTGAGCGATGGCGATTACGAGCTCGGTCTAACAGATTTTGAAACCTATCACACGATACCGAATGTAAATTCGTCGAACAATAAATTCTACTATGACGACAACGACAAGGAGATTACCATTCCCGAAGGATCGTACGAACTGCGTGATATAGACATGTATCTGAAACACGCTTTTTTATGGGACCAATCCAATAATGTCTCAACAAACGAAGATGAACCGCACCCATTAATTATTATTTATGCTAATAACAATACGATGAAGAGCGAGATCAAATGCGCTTATCAGATAAATTTTACCAAACCGAACAACATTGGATCGCTGCTGGGATTTTCAGCGAATCGCGTGCTGGAATCGCGAAAATGGCACGAATCGGATGTTCCGCTAAATATCATTAACGTAAACATCATTCGCATAGAGTGTAACGTGACAGCGGGTGCGTACAGAAACAAGTACGTGCACACGATACACGAGTTTTCACCGAGCGTGCCATCAGGATATAAGATATCGGAAACGCCGGCACAGATCATTTACCTTCCAATCATCGTACGGAGCATTTCGGACTTGACGCTTCGCGTCGTGGATCAGGACGGTCGATTGATTGATTTTCGCGGAGAAGAGATCACCGTTAGACTGC
>NW_020217101.1:0-790 GCF_003070985.1 Temnothorax curvispinosus | reverse complement strand
GTTCGACGAATTTACATTCGGTATCGTGTGATAGGTTTCAAAATCTGTTAGACCGGCGTTACGCTGTTTAATCTCAGTATTCATTCAAACATGTCACTGACATTTACGCTCACCGGCAAGAGCAGCATCCTCGCGGTAAGCTTTCCCGCCGTAAATTTGAGCGATGGCGATTACGAGCTCGGTCTAACAGATTTTGAAACCTATCACACGATACCGAATGTAAATTCGTCGAACAATAAATTCTACTATGACGACAACGACAAGGAGATTACCATTCCCGAAGGATCGTACGAACTGCGTGATATAGACATGTATCTGAAACACGCTTTTTTATGGGACCAATCCAATAATGTCTCAACAAACGAAGATGAACCGCACCCATTAATTATTATTTATGCTAATAACAATACGATGAAGAGCGAGATCAAATGCGCTTATCAGATAAATTTTACCAAACCGAACAACATTGGATCGCTGCTGGGATTTTCAGCGAATCGCGTGCTGGAATCGCGAAAATGGCACGAATCGGATGTTCCGCTAAATATCATTAACGTAAACATCATTCGCATAGAGTGTAACGTGACAGCGGGTGCGTACAGAAACAAGTACGTGCACACGATACACGAGTTTTCACCGAGCGTGCCATCAGGATATAAGATATCGGAAACGCCGGCACAGATCATTTACCTTCCAATCATCGTACGGAGCATTTCGGACTTGACGCTTCGCGTCGTGGATCAGGACGGTCGATTGATTGATTTTCGCGGAGAAGAGATCACCGTTAGACTGC
>NW_020217100.1:0-1854 GCF_003070985.1 Temnothorax curvispinosus | reverse complement strand
GCGGCTTTTTTATCAAAAATATTATTAATCAATATTAAATAAACCATTTACGATCTGAGCTTAGATTTTATAGTAGCCTAATAATATTTTTTATATACTATATTTACATATTTTTCCAACTTTAATCAACTATAATACGCGCCGATTAACTTGTCAGACTTACAACACAGCTCCTATTGGATTAATAAAATCCCCTCACACCCCTCTAATTAAATCGATTTAAATAATAGTAAAAAATTTACTACTCCAACAGGAGCTGTGTTGTAAGTCTGACAAGTTAGTCAGCGCGCAATTTATTAAGATTGGAAAAAATATACGTGTAATTATACATAAAAAACATTATTAGGCTATTAAGATCCAAGCTCGGATCGTACACGGCTTATTTAATATTGATTGATTGTATAACGGTCACATAAAACGGTCTTATTTCTCTTATATTATTAAAAATCAGAATAATAAATTTATTTCGCCAGTGAATAGAATAATAGTTAAAGCAGCTTAAATCGACAGGTATCAGAAACGTAAAAACAAAAAATTTTCTTATTCAGAATAAGTGATGTGGGTTATCGTCTGAACTAGAATAAACATTTTCTTTTAATAAAATACTAATAAAATTTTGAAAAAAGTTATAATATTTTAAATAAAAAAGCCGCTCAGAATGGAAATATTGATTTAGTTCTAGTTCAGACGATAGCCACACTTCTCCTGCAGAATAAGAAAATTTTAGCTTTTTGCGTTTCAGATACCTAAAACAGCTAAAATTATTTACATCGTCTGTCATTTATAGTGACCAGGATATAACAAAAAAGAGCATTTTTGTTACTTAAAAAATAAAAATAAATTTTTAAAATAAAGTGAAGAAAACATGCAAAGTTTAACGTTATTCACTTTCTTCGTTTCCCTATAAAACATTCCTGAAAAATATATATTTTAATGATCTTTTAAATTAAAATATCTCCGTTAATAATTCTTTATACATTCTCTTCCTAACGTGTGTGTGAAGCTATCGTCTCATTTTGCAGAAACTCACAAATTATTGAGAGTTCTGGCTTCTTTCAAAAAACGCGTCAGTACAAACTGAGACGCTATGTTCACGCAGCGTCTCATTTTGTCCTACACAAGTTCCACCACTGTATCTCATCAGATTTTGCAAGATCTATAGTTCTATAACAGTTCTATAAAGAGTTCTGCCATATAAAAGCAAAAAAATTAATTATAAGGTACTAAAAAAAATTACAATGCATCGAGTATACCGGTTGAGACGCCAGTTGAAATCTCGGAGTTCCGGTTTATGTAAAATCTTTTTCGAGTAGTTTTGAGAGTTCCGGTTTATGTAAAATCTTTTTCGAGTAGTTTTGAGCATATTGAAACATTTTCTAAAAAGTTCCGAGCGTTAGAATCTTTGTGTTATATTTAAAAAAATTAATATTAACCGAAAAGTAATCATGACAGAAGAAGATGAGACGCTGTGCGAAATCTCGGAGTTTTGGCTTATATAAAATATTTTTCGTATAGTTCTGAGCATACTAAAGCATTTTCTAAAGAGTTCCCGCCACTAGCTACGTTGTATATATATGTTTATTAACTTTAGCAAACACTAACTACGTTGTATAATTTTTAAATAAATTAATACCGCTCGAAAATCAGGAATTTATCGAAAATAAGGTGAGACGCTGGCCGTATTTTGGCAGTTCTGTGAGTTCTGCTATAATTCTCGTGTAGTTCTGAACGTGTTCTAACGTTGTCCCATTTTATTCTGGCAATAAGCATTATTTATTCATTTTTTAAATAATTCTTATCGCTCGAGAAAGACCCTATTCTCGATAAATTCCTGACTTTCGTGCGTTATTAATT
>NW_020217099.1:0-4916 GCF_003070985.1 Temnothorax curvispinosus | reverse complement strand
AACTGGTGTTGAGATTAGCAGAGATGTCTTCGGATTCCGAACAGGACGACCCCTTGGACAATACGATGCGACAAATACATCCCGATGCTAGAAGATCGCCACGAGACCAAGATGGCGACGATGAACGTGGAAAAGCGCAAGAAGACCGCAGTGTTGGCGGGAACTTTCCGGAAACGGCGGGAGGAAGTGCGCGACAATCGTACACGAGCGAAGCGTCCGGCGAGTATGAGGACCTGATATCGGTAGACGAGACCGGCAATATCGGCGGAGCGATGGGTGCAGCGGTGTTACCAACGAATATACCGACACGTTCGACATTGGATGATGTGCTGCGTGCGGCGGGGCGTGAAGGAGAGTCTACTGAGGCCTTATTGATCAGGTTATTAACGCGCACACTTTTAAATGAACAAGCGCGAAATGAAGTGCCGCGAAATGAAGTGCCGCGTAACCAAGTACCGCTATATCATGTGATACCTGACTTGTGCAAAAACATCGAGAATTTCACGGGCGATGGTAAAGGTATACGACCGATACACTGGTTAAACAATATCGAAAGCATGCAGAAGATTCATCAGTGGCCGGAGAATTTCGCGTTAGAGACGGCACGCATGCATCTACGAGGCGGTGCACGCGATTGGTATCGCGCACGCGCATCAACGTTAGTGAGTTGGGAAGCTTTTAAGATAGCGTTCAAGAATACGTTCGTGGTGCCCGAAAGTACATCGGATCGATGGCAGAAAATGATAGACAGAGTGCAACAAAAGGACGAGTCGTTAAGTGCGTATTTTCATGCCAAAACAAAGCTGTGCATGGACTTGAAGCTCGATTTCCGCGATATTAAGGAACAAGTGCTTGATGGGCTGTGGTCGAAGGAGTTGTGTATATCCTTGATGGCGCGTAACCATCATTTGTTGGACGACCTGTTGCATGACATTATGGCAAACGAGCGAGTGTTAACACAACGTGCTACGAGATTGCGGTCCAAAAAGGATCAAGTGAAACCAAAGAGCCAGGGACAACCCTCTGTGACGTCAGCGAGCACGAGCAAGGACAGCAAACCCAAGGATACCGCTAATCCAGATAAACGTCCACCCGTAACCAACGAAGAGGGTCAGCCGAAGTGCTACAATTGTAAAGTCTTTGGACACATTGCACGTGATTGCCCAGAAGAGCCGCGCGAGTTGTTGTGTAAATTGTGCAAGAAGAAGGGTCACACACAACGTCACTGTCCAGATGCGAAACCGTCGACTAAGGCGGAAGTGAACATAATTGATGAGAAGAACACGAACACGATTAGTAAATATGTGAAATTAGTGCGACTTAACGGACGACAAGTGAAGGCATTGATCGATCCCGGTAGTTCGGACTGTACTGTCAAAGCAACGCTAGTGTTAAGCGAAGGATTCGAGGTAATACCAACACGATCCGAGTTGAAGGGTTTCGGACCAGCGCATTTTGTAGTAACATCTCCGGGTATTGTGAAAGCCGAGATAGACGTGGACGACGTGATTGTACCAGACATATTAGTGCGAATAGTGCCTGACGATACGCTGAGTTTCGACGCGATAATCGGTCGATCATTTACGGAACAACCATATGTCGAATACCGTAAAAGCGGAGACGAACTGATTTTCTCCAAGCGGGAAGATTCGTATTTATCTGTTGTAGAGCCGAGTGAGACTGCGGAGGAAGTGTCGATCGTCACAGCAGCGCAAACTGATGTCACCAACATCCGTCCAGATCATTGACACGGTGTCGGTCAACGATCATTATGAAGTTGCCGTGCTGAACATGGAAGCCGAGCAGCTGACTGTGAACAAGGGAGAGTGCATCGAGCGAGGCGAGATTATACGTGTGCCTATGATACCGAAGCGAACGCTGGAGATGGTTAGCAGTAGGCCTATCACACGAGAAGATTTGGATATCGGCGAGGACCAACCAGAGTGCGTGATTAAGGAGTTAGTCGAACTGTTGAACAATTATCGCGATTGTGTGGCAATTGACTTATCCGAGTTGGGCAAGGCGACAGATATCGAAATGGACATTAAAGAATTGCCGAATAGTAAACCGGTTGCGTCTAAACCATATCGAGCAAGTAAATCCGAACGAGTAGAAATGCAACGAATAATTCAAGAGTGGCGTGACGCGGGTATAGTGCGTGATACAAACTCCCCTTATGCGAGCCCAGTATTGTTAGTTCGTAAGAAAAACGGAGAGGCACGTCTAGTTGTAGATTTTCGTAAGCTTAACAGACAAACACTTCGAGTTCCTTTTCCCTTACCTAATGTAGACGATCATCTAGTCGAGATTGAGGACTGTGATTTATTCATTACGTTAGATTTAGCACACGGGTATTTGCAAATTCCGTTATCCGAGGAAGCGATGCCAAAGACTGCGTTTATTACTCCTGATGAAACGGGGGAATTCACTCGAATGATTTTCGGATTGTTGAACGGGCCATTTTATTTTTCGAAGAAAATGAAGAAGACAATGGGACCACTTCGTGAACGGCGGGTATTATTTTATTTAGACGATGTGTTCATACCGGGACGTAGTTGGCCCGATTTGCGCGAGAGATTAATATTAACGTTAGAAGCATTGCGTAAAGCAGGTTTGACTTTGAAGTTAAGTAAGTGTAAATTTTTACATAAACGAGTTAGTTATTTAGGCTTCGAAATTTCGGGCGAAGGTATCGAGCCGGGAGAATCAAAAACGAAAGCGATTATCGAATATCCGACCCCAGAAAACGCACATGAGGTACGAAGATTCATAGGCATGGCCAGTTTCTTTAGACGATTTATACCAAAGTTCGCACAGATAGCCGCGCCATTACACAAGTTATTAAGTAAGGAAGCAAAGTTTACATGGGGCGAATCAGAGCAATACGCGTTTGAGGAACTTAAAGAGAGCTTAACTAAGAAACCAATTTTGCAACCATTTAAGTCAGATCGTAAAACGGAATTGCACACAGATGCGAGTGCATTAGGATTAGCTGCGATGTTATTTCAACGCGACGAACAAAATCGTTTACGCCTAGTTTACGCGATTAGTAGACGAACAAGTGAACCTGAGAAAAACTACCATTCGAGTAAGTTAGAACTTTTGGCGATTGTTTGGGCGGTCACACGGTTGAGGCCGATGTTAATTAACATACCGTTTACGATAATTACTGATTGTCAAGCGTTATTGTACTTAAGTACACAGAAAACTGTGAATCCCCAGATAGTACGTTGGAATAATACATTGAGTGAGTATAACTATAATATTGAGCATAGGCCGGGTACGAAACTTGCGCATGTAGATGCGTTAAGTCGAGCACCAGTGAGTGAGAGCAATCATTTGGATGAGTGTGGAGTTTTCACGATGGTAAATGAGTATGACGAGATTGCGATTAACCAGAGTTGCGATTAACCAGACTCATCAGAGTTGTGATGAGTTATTGAAACGTAAGAGTGCAATACTTAAGAAAGCTGTAAATGATAGAAATAAGCATGAGTTAAGTGAAATAGAAGGATACGAGTTAGTGAATGGTATTGTATACAAGCGTCGAGGAGAACGTTTACTTTTCGTTGTACCGCGAGCAATAAGGAAAGGATTAGCCGTACGTTTCCATGATATGAGAGGTCACCCAGGATTGGATCGATCGATAGCATTGTTAACTGAGTATTATTATTTTCCGGGCGTGCGAAGATATCTGCGACAACATATAGGGGCCTGCATACAGTGTGCGTTAACGAAAGTTAAAACAGGCCGACAGAGCGGTTTGTTACATCCAATACCTCCGGGCGAGCGACCTTTTGCGGTGATTCATGTCGATCACACGGGACCTTTTGTAACGTCTAAGAAAGGTAATAAGTATATTCTAGCAATTATTGATAACTTAACAAAATATGTGATACTACATCCGGCGAAGGATACTAAGACTAGTGGAGTAATACGTGCATTAGAAAAGTTAGTACAAGACTTTGGAGCGCCGCGTAAGATCATATCCGATCGGGGAACATGTTTCGTTGCGAATCGTTTCACCGAGTTCTGTAAGACACACGGAATACACCACACTTTGAACTCACCGCGACATCCACAAGCTAACGGGCAAATCGAGAGGGTGAATTTCACTCTAATTCCAATACTACAAGCGAGTCTACGAGATGACGAAGGACGAGATTGGGACGTTCGACTGCCAGAGGTCCAATGTCATCTGAATGATGCCCCAAATGCAACGACGGGAAAGAGCCCCTTCGAGTTACTCTACGGCTACCAAGCACGAAGAAAGGAGGGAGAACTTCGAAAAATTACTGACGAGAGTACGTCGTATAGGTCACCAGTAGAGCTGCAGCGGGCGGCACGAGATAAAATCATTAGTGAGCAACAGAAGATGAAAGAGCATTATGATCGAAACCGGGCGAAAAGCATCCGCTTTAACGTGGGAGATATAGTTTACATGCGAGTAGCGCCGATCGCCACCGGCGAGAGCACGAAGTTACAGCGAAAATATCGAGGACCGTTGTTAGTCACACAAGTGCTTCATGAGGACACCTACAAAGTAGCTGACCTGCGTCAAGACGAGCCAGGACGACGGTATGCCTCTACCGCACACGCGAGCCAATTAAAGATATGGCGACCGCAGGATGACGAGGAGTCGGATGAAGACGACGTGGAGTCCCTGTTGGAAGCAACGACGGAAGACAGTAAACTAGATCGTGAGGATGAGGAGTTCGTGAGAGTCCCAAGTGAAAATCAGCAGGACAAAGAAGAGAGCGCAGAGAGTCCACAACCGAGACGTTCGACCAGGGTGAGACGCCAACCAGCGCATTTGCGAGATTTTGCTACAACATTACCCGAGGACGAGTAATAAGCAGAATGGCCGAGTGATAACGAGCGAGTACTGAGTGAGAGAGACAGAGAGCAGAGCGTAC
>NW_020217098.1:7935-8596 GCF_003070985.1 Temnothorax curvispinosus | reverse complement strand
AAAAAAAAATAAGTCATGTAAAGAATTAACTTATTATGTATAACGAATAACGTAAATTATAAGGTTTATCACTGGCCTTGTTTATAACAAATGTGTTTAATACGCATCAAGTAGAAAGTAAGTTAATTAGCCAATGACAAAATTTATTTCATAGGAAATAAACATTTCATACGTATTTAACACATTCAGTGTAAATTACGATGCATCCGCATAGAAAACGTTTTGTTTACATAGAAAAAAGTCGTGACCGCCGCCGCGGCGCGTCATCGTGTATCCCCACTTTCTCAATCAAGACAGTCGGGTGACTTACTGCGCTTGCTTTTGTTTTTCTGCGATCGTCACGTTCATTGCGCTGTACCGATTTAGCTTAGCAAAACTCTTCTTAAGGTTAGATATCATCATTCTTTTTACATATTTTCAGTTTTTATTTATTCTTTTAGTGTTTCTCTCTTCATTTTTCCGTTTCTATATTTAGTAGATTTCTGCTCTTTTTCTTGTTTCTTTTCATTATTTTTCATTATTTTCCTCAATCCTTTTACTAGTTTTTTTCTATCTTCTTATCTATCTCCTTCTCTCCCTCCTTCCCTCTCTTCTTTCCTCCCTTCCTTCCTCCTTTTCTCTCTCTCTCTCTCTCTCTCTCAGCAGAAGCAGACGTGTGAAA
>NW_020217098.1:6616-7835 GCF_003070985.1 Temnothorax curvispinosus | reverse complement strand
ATATATATATATATATATATATATATATAACATTCTAACATATATGTATACCTACTGTTGACATAAGTAATTTACAAAATTATCATTGTATATATTACTTCTAACAAATTATATTAAAAGCTCTAAAGAAATTATTGAACATTAATATATTGCGTTTGCGCAATGATCATTTGAGAGTTTGAACGATCAATCATATACAGCAAGTAAAATGCGTTCGTGGAATGATTTTGTAAACTCGTGAACTGCATTTATTATTATATAATCTTTTTTTATGTATTTATTATTCAGAAACTTTTGATTAAATTAGCGTTCGCGTAATATTTACAAGTGAATTTCATATCATGAACTGCAATTGATACTAAGTGATCATAAGATAAAACAGTAGTAAAATTTATAATTAACAGTGTCAATGAAGAGCGCTGAATTACTGTTTTTTAAATATCTGTACATAATGTATAAGAAGAAAATAAGTACAGATAAATGAAATGGATAAAGCGTTCGCGCAATGACTGCACAAGAGCGTGAACTGCAATATTTACTTGCTTATTCTGTACATAATGGATAAGAAGAAAATAACACTGATAAATGAAATGTTTACCTTTTTATTTGTGTCTTAATTTATATCCTTTTCCTTTATCTTTTTTATTATATTAAACGACATATCAAAATAATTTTCTTAATACTTATATGACTGCTCGTTAAACTATAATTTTTACAAATGTAATTATTCTTTACTTAAAGAATAACGATTAACTGTTTTTCTTTTTCTACTTAGATATACTGTATTCATATGTTTATTTTTATATTTAAAATCATAAAATAATCATAAAATTTTTAATATATCTGTCAAATAGAGTCTAAATAGGCTATCAGTTAACAAATATAAAAGTGATTTTAACATATTGAAAAAAATAGTAATGAATTACTAAATAAATTGAGACATTAAGTATAACTAAAATAACAATTATAAGAAAATATAAAAACCTTGAAATTATTTAAAAAAAACGTGCGAACCGTGCAAGAGCAAGATATTTTTATTATTATATATTTAGTTTTAGAAAAACTAAAGGAATCATTCTTGCTAGATATTTTTTCGAGGAATTACTTTTTTCCTAATTGTATTTATAAAATATTTATGTAATAAATGCACACAATTACAATTCATTAATTTATTTAAAGTTATACAGTATATATAAAAATATAAAATAAAATATTATGC
>NW_020217098.1:0-6516 GCF_003070985.1 Temnothorax curvispinosus | reverse complement strand
CTGTTGTTGCTCCTGTTGTTGTCCTTGTTGTTGTCCCTGTTGTCCTGTTGCTGCTGTTGCTGTTGAGGATTCTCATTCTCTGCAATTGTCACAGCAAGCAAATGATCTTTTCTGCGCTGTTTACATTTCGCGCGAGAGCGCTGTAATGCCGCTTTTCCCGGTCGTCTCCGTAATGTTATGCTTATATTGGACATGAATTATAATGTATTTTAAGTCTCAAAAATAACGTCTAAAAATGCGATTAAAGAAGTAATAAACGTAAACTGATTAAGTAGAGCGTACACGAAACTTCTATAATACGTAATTTATTTTAGGATTTTGCATAGATATAAAAAGTGCGACCAAAAGACTTTTCTTCGTATTTTGAATTTTGTATAATAAATAATATACTAAATTAAAACTTATTAATTAAACTGTATAAATGAAGAATATAGAATATCAGTATTTTACTCTTTCAGCCGTTTTGGAAATAAATAGTCCGAAGTTTGCAAATTTATGCCAAATATATTACATTACTTTTATCGATTAGTTAAACTCTCGTAAAAAAAGTAAATAAATATGGGATCAATATACAACCCTATAGAAACATAACATTAAGAATCCGAAGCAATATGTTATACACAACAAAGATGATTATTTATAATAATCAGTCATCAAAAAAGTCAAAAATATAATACTGAAACGATGCAAATATACAAATATTAATATAATATATATACCTTTATTCATCATGGAATCATCATTGGCCTTGGCCATGATAAAGCCAATTAACTTTATCAAAACTGCGAACAAACACCTTTGACACCCGCTCCTTGTAGGGTATGATTCGGTCAGTGATTTTCAATCAATGGCAACTTTGATAACAAGGCACAAAAGGCCGCTCTTGCTTGCAACAGAAAATTATGCGTACCAATCGTACCATCAAAAGATCGAGACAGCCTCCCCACTCTCGTACTTCGAGATGTGCTTTGTCTCACTCCCACTAACTTCTCCCTTGTAATGGTGGATGGTGTTCTAACTCTTACTAGAGGAACACTACGCCGACTTGCGCGGCAAGAAGCGACGCGGTAGCCAATCAACGTGTCGCTTTTCCGTAAGTAGGGGAGACCGGGGCTAGACCGTCCGTTTTTTTTTGTGCCAATTTTTAACAACAAAATAAATAATTGTGGTTAAATGTGGTATACCACTGTAAAGAGTGAACCTTTAGCTACAAAATTTATATAGGAAATTTTTGTCTACGTCGCTTTGTTTAACCGGTATAGAGCAAAAATGACAACGGTGCAAAAATTGAAATCTCAAAAATGCCGGGGCTAAACCGTCTACCCCCCGGGGCTAAACCGTCACACTACATTTTCAATACATATACGTACATCTAATTTTGAAAAATAATAGGATACATTTTAATAATTGTTTTTTAAGAAAAAAATATAAAAATTTATTTGAAATTGTTATGCAAAACATTATTAAAGAATAATTGTTTTACCTATTCCATAAAACAATTAAGGCACGTGAATATAGATCCTGACGAGCGCACGACGTCGTCGATGCAGTAACGAATTATAGAGCGCGGCGCGCGCGCCCTATGAGTTAATTAATTGATTTCAACCCTCTGCAGCTAGCACTAAATTCGAATCGTGATATTCTTTTAAAGTACAATGTCTGAGAATTATTTTAATACTATAATCATGCGAGCAACTAATTCGTAGATGATCAGATGACGGAACTTAGTGCTCAACGCCAACGGCTGGTCTAACTTAATTATCGTAATTGTTTTATTGTTAGCAATGAACTCAGATTTGGGAAATATATGTTTTCGATCATTTTAGTAACTGAATATATTCATGCAGCAAATTTTTTAAGTGTTTGTGTCGACCGCGACGGTACTGTGCTCAATATATAATGGTATATTTAAATAAATGTTATAATCTGTCAATATTTTATCGTTATTTTAGAGCACTTAATTAGCACTTAATTAGCACTAAATTATAGTGTACTTGTCTTCTCTATAGGATCATTTTCTGATATGGGGGGTCCAGCTTAATGGCAAGCTGGACCCCTCCCCATTTTTTACGCAATTTCCTGCTAAACGGTTCGAGCACCAAAATTCGGACTAGGGCACTTAATTAGCACCTAAATAGTACTAAATTTTTGACCTAGTGCGAACTTGATTTGCGTTGGTGGGGGGTCCAACTTAATAGAGGTTATTGACGAATGTCGATAACAGAATTTATAAACGAATATCATCTCGCACTGCGGATGGTCGAGCACCGATGGTCGACGTAGGTACTCGACCAAAAATTTTATGCGACTTAACCGTCGCGGTCCCTCCTCTTTATTTTTCTGTCTAGGAAGAGCCGCTTATCGGGGTTTCGCGGCGCCATTCGGTTATGGCGTCGCGCGTTACAAAGACGAGCGCTGATGAATGCAGCTAGATTTTATAAACACTAGACGGCCGCGGCATAAGCGCAGCAACGCGACTCAATTTCTATGGGTATCGACGAACGTCGATGACAGAATTTATAAACAGATATCATCTTGCACTGCAGATGCGAGCATCGATGGTCGACGTAGGTACTCGACCAAAAATTTTATGACTTAACCGTCGCGGGTTACAAAAACGAGCGCCGATGACAGGCTGCTACATTTTATAAACACTAGACAGCATAAGCGCAGCAACGCGACTCAATTTCTATGGGTGATATTGTTTCTCTGCAGTGTATACACACCATGCACTAAAACAGAAGAAACGATACGCGATGCTCTAGTTGGAACGAGAGGAAAAAGCAATAGAAAAAGTATATAAGGAAGAGTGAAGCGACTCAAAATCACAGTCTGTGATTTGAAAGTATACGCGTCGGTACTTTTCACGATAAAGGAGATGACTATAATTTTGATATGGATCGCGCGTTAACGGACGACAGTGATTATTTCAGTGATGAAGGCGACAATCATGAAGAAGTCATCGATAGAATAGTGCTGCGTTGGGAAATCGTTGCACTAAATTTATGAGACATTGCGTAATATATTTTTATTATTCAACGGGTGGTGCACTTGCACTATGTGCTCCGTGCATGGTTGCTCTATGGGACCTTGATATTGGCATGTACGTTCGCCTAAAACACTTCGTTGAGAGACGCGGAACGATGCATGGCCGGTATTGTTCAAGATGTCGTGAATCATTGTATATGATATTTCCGCGTAATGTGCCCGATTTGCACACGATAAGAAAAAAATATTGTCGCGGTTCTTAAAAATTCATACTCGGGGCTGAAATTTTTGTGTCAAGTAAGCGGTATAAAGAAAACATTTTTTCAAAAACAGTGAACAAAAATAGAGATGGACAATAATTTCGAGGCAGTAATAAATGTAGATTTATCCGACGAAGTTCGTCCGTTGTCACCGGACAGCACTTATAACAGCGATGAAGACAATAACCGTAGAGAAGTTATAAAAAAAATAGTGTCGCGTCCCAAATTTTTAGCGTTAGATGGATGTACAAAGTGTTGCGCAATTTATTTTTATTTTAGATACGGTTCAGATAACCTGTGTTATTCGTGTATGATTGCTTCACCAGACACTGATAAACACATACGTAAATGTCGAGAGCATGTAACCGAACCGTACGAGGTAATGAACGTTCAATTTTGCACAAATTGTCGTAATACTCCATTGTTCCAAATATATCCATGCAACATGTGCCCGATTTGCATGAAGTGATAAAAAAACATTATCGCGAGTGGGACATTATATATAATGTGCTCAACATGGAATGGATAATTGAAAAAAACGCAAGTGATCTTAGCGAGTATATAACCACTTTAGGCTATGATCACTATTTAATAAACGATATCGCTGATCCTTTGAAGAATGATGAAGATGTGCGAGACGAAAGATTGAGGGATGTGCAACGAATATCGCCGGTGCAGTTTCTTCGCGATCGCGAATTCGGTATACGCGGAACCAGTGAACGCATCGTTAGACAAGGAATCGTTATCGAAACCGAGCAGCCTCCTTATGAGTGGGACTCTAACGTGAGACAAAAAGTGTATCGACGGCTGTGGGACGATTGCGATGCCGAAGCAACTCGCTTGGCCAGTATTAGATATTACGTTAAACCGCGCTATTGGGAGTATCACTATTGGGCGATTGAAATCTTTCGGAAGATCGAGGATGGTGATTGTGAAGCAATGTACATTAAGATTCGCACAAGTATTGGGAAGTACGTCGAATTAGTGGTGATGAACAATTCAAAAAATATGTATATGTGCCTTGACCGTATCGATCCTTCTACACCGATTAAGCTTGAAAAAGCTTCTAGTTACTACATTGGGTGCGTTCGGGGAGACGCTATTAGCGCTACCTAGCGCTACTGGCTGTTCGCGGAGCTCTATGATAGCGCTATCAACGACGTGACGTCATTACTGGTAGTATTATACGTCATAACTGCTCGCTACCAACGCTCTTCCTTCCGAGGTAGTGCATTAATAGCGTTAGCGTTTACAGGCTCTATGAACAGCGCAATAGTGAATGGTAGTAAATTGCGACGTTTGAAGCAAAATAGTTTGGCGGCGGCAAAGTTCGCCGATAATTTTTTCTTTCAGCGGCGGCAGAATTGACGGGTGATAATTTATCGGCGGCGACGGTGAACGGCGACGTTAATACATTTTTTTAAATCCTCCTGACTTAAAATAAAGTTCAATTTTAACTTTTCATAAATAATATGAACAAAAATAGCAAACAATAAATACTCAGCACTAGTTTTCAAAATACGATCACTTTATTAGAGTAGGAGGGTAACAGCCACTTCTACACTCAGGCATACGGGTTGCGGTTATCGGGGTCGGGGGGGGCTTTGCTACCGCGGAGGGAACGCCGTAAGCGGTGGGCGAGGGGCCCGAGGGACGGTGTTAAGGGTCATCTGAGGGGGGGGGTGTCCCAAGGGAAAAGTCCCTAAGCGATTTACTAATATTTGCCGGGCGAGGGGGGAAGCGCGACGCAAGGGGACGGCTATTTACTGGTATTTGTGGGGGACAGTGTAGGAAGTAAATTCCCTAGGCGGGTAATTAAGAATATCGCGCCGCAGGGCCGCCAACGGGGCTCGGCGCGGGGGACGCGGGCGTTCCGAGGGGGCGCTCGGAGCGGCGCTCCCGCCGTTATCGACCGTTTTAGAAATCGCGATCTAATTTTTTTCGCTCGCGCGCGTCCGGGCGCGTCCGAACTCGCCCGAACTCGTTCGAACTTGTTCGAGGTCGCTCCTGTCGACGTTCCGCGAAAATGCGTTCAAGGTCGTTTGTCTCGCGGATCTCGGTCGCCTTTCTTCGATATTGTTTTTTTCTCGGTTCGAAGGTCGTTTCGATCCGCGTCGCGGATGACGCGATCGCCGCGATTTCGGAGTAAGTGTGGTCGAGCGGAGATAGGTATACGGATCTGGGAAAAAAAGGAAAAAAAGAATGAGAGCGCACAGATAAGATACGTAGTTTTTTTTATTTTGAAAAAATACACGCACGTCGACGTGCGTTTACATTGTTTCGCGCGAATATATTTATTTGTAGACGCGCGTCGCGACATTATTAGGATCGGAAACAGAGCGCGGTGATCTCGCAGTCGACGATGTTGTTAGGATCGAAGAATTCGCTTTTCAGTATCGCAGTCTGAGCCGAAGTTCCCACTTTGATCGCGTTGGCGGCTATCTCCCCATAGCGCGAAAACTTCGCGTCGACCTCCTCGGTCGCTGCGCTTAGCGCCAGGGAGATCAAACTCCGCGAGTTTTATGGCGACCGAGCTTTAGTTACTGGGTGCATGTTCCAAGCGGCAGCACAATCTGCTTTCTCCTTACCTCTCTTCCCGCTTGCTCACCAAACTCGTTAGCTGCCAAATTGCGCGAAATGTCGTTATGGTTATGCAGTATATGGTGTTGCTGATTTCGCTAATTTTACGCTATTATAAACCATTTACGGTGTTTCTTAGTGTTTTTAGTGATAATTAATTAGTGCAACACTCCTGTGATTCTGTATGAAATTTGTGTAATATATTTATTGACGTTTGTGTGTGTGGACTGACATGAAAGATACAAATATCACAGATTGCATTTTTTTTTGTAGTGATAATATTACCACGAAACAGAAAAATTTTCAAGCAATTGGGCCATCCATCATGCGAGGTGGATGGCCAAAGCGATTTATTGCTTGAAAATTTTTCTGTTTCATGGTGAATTTATATTATCACTACAAGAAGAAATTGCGATCTGTGATATTTGTATCTTTCTTATCAGTGTGTATGGTTTTGTGCGCCTTCTGCAATCAAAGCACCGTATCTGGATTTCAGGGTTCTTTCGAAACTTTTTGAATATCAAGCTGTTGATCGTGGTATCTCTCGTGTTGCTTTACAAAAACTAAGCAATCATTTATGGTATTTGAGCCCTGAAGTTGTCGGATTAGCTTTCTTTGATACAAATTTATCATTTGAATCAAAAATAAAAATGGTCAATGCTTTGAATCGCGAAACAGAATCATCAAA
>NW_020217097.1:0-5461 GCF_003070985.1 Temnothorax curvispinosus | reverse complement strand
GGCTCACATGTGCGCGAGTGCCGACCGCCACGTGTCTCACCGGCTCACGGGCGATTCATCGAAGAGGACGGCAATTTATATAATTGCCGCTCATTTACTCAGACTATATATACATCTCATTTTGTTCACCGCTCATCACTCTCAGGTCAAATTGTATCAATTTTGACGCATAAAAGACGCATTAAAGACGGCTCAGACTGTGGTCTGAATTACACAAAAATAAAGTGAATATTTAGTTAACACCTTCCACGCGCGTCCTTCTCATCCCGCTTCCATCGCCGGGATTAATCAGCGATTTTGCGAACATTTGGTCTTTCGAGCCGGATGCGTGGAACTTAAAGTGTAACTCAGACACAGATCATGTGAACAGAGCATGCCTTTCACGACATGCCACGTGGACATTATCGCGCGCTTTCGCGAGTGAAGGACAGACATTCTCCCGCGCGCTCACGAGTGTTACGAAAACATGTTCACGCGTTTCCGCGAGTGTAAATAGACATTTTCACGTGCTCAATACATGACATCGTAGACTCTCGATTCGCATAGTGTTTTGCTCACGCGTTTCTCGAACGTTCTCGGTTCGTGCAGCATTTCTTACACGTGTCTCGACATTTCTCAGGTATTTCATCGTGCGCAGCTCAGGGACGGTTCAACATGACGGAACCCGCAAAGGCGGGTATGGGCGGTACAGAGATCACGACGCCGCTGCTCGAGGTACCACCGGCTCGCACATCGGAACGCCAAGCCTCACCCGTGCGCTTGTCCACGGAGCTCATCCTAAATGAACCGCCTGGCGACGGTGCGGAGTATTGGCGACACGCTGCCAACTTGTGCAGAGGACATGCCGTTCGAGAAGGTTATTCAAATCTCAATGCATCTCGAAGAGGCGAACAAGGCGTTTCTCAAGGAGCATGCATATCTTGAAGCTTCACAGCCGTCGGCGCTCATTCAACAGCAAAGCGCACGTTGACAGCTCAGGATGTGGCAGCTCAACCGGCCCGCACGGCAGCATCTAATTTACCCGTGCGATTGTTGCAACGGCACTCACTTCATTGTGATGTGCACGTAATGTAGGAATCTTTCAACAGGCGATCGACTAAAATTAGTCATACCACGGAAGCTTTGGTTCAAATGCCTCGGCCGCCACAACGGCCGCTCATGTAAAGGCTCACGGGGGTGCAAGAAGTGCACCAACCGACACAATGCTGCATGAGGCTCATCAGTCGAACTCATCAGCGAAGCCGATCACCAGCTCAGCTGCGTCAGCTCAATAGGAAGATGGTGCAATCGTCGCTCACTCATCTTTGGCCCGCTCATTACACTCAACATTACTCGCTACGGCTCTGGCTCAGATCAGCTCATCTGTTCATGCTCAATGCGTATGGCCTCTCATTGATTCAGGTTCAGAACTTACCTTTGTTTCAGAATCTCTCGTTCGCCAGCTCAACATCACTCGTCATCATTCTGTCATTCTCATCACGGGAATTGGTGGCGAAGAAGGCGACGCAAACTCAAGGAGTTGAATGCTTACGCTCCGCTCACTTTACTCAAGAACAGACGTCATTATTCAAGCTCACATTCTGCAGACGTTAACAACCATTCTGCCATCCTTCAACGCTACACCACAGGAATGGCCGCATCTCACCAAGTTGACCTTGGCTGATCCAGATTTCCTAACACCACGGCCAGTGGATATCATCATTGGAGCTGACTCATATGGGCAGATCATCAAGCCCAACATCATCAAGCGAGATACATTGATGTCAATTGCGCAGCTCTCAATCTTCGGATGGCTCGTTCTCGGGCCTGTCGACACATCATCATCGGCACCTGCTGCAGTGCATCATGCATCGATTCAGGAGAGGGAAGATGCTCTCGACGAGTTGCTGTCGAGATTTTGGACACAGGAAGAAGTGCCTGCGAGCAACAATCTTGATCTTACTCCTGACGAGCAAAGATGTGAAAAACATTTCAGGAGTACTGTTTCACGGGATTCAACAGGTCGATACACAGTTCGACTTCCACTAAAATCATCACCTGGTACTCTTGGCGATTCGTATCTCACTGCGCATCGATGTTTGCAAAGTTTACAAAGGAGACTCTCCCGAGATGACAACTATCGACGTCTGTATCATCAATTTATGACAGAATATCGAGATCTCAACCACATGAAGAAAGCCTCACCCGTTTCCAGTCAGCAAACGCAATATTATTTGCCACATCACGAAGTGCTCAAACCAGACAGTGCAACCACGAAATTACGTGTGGTATTCAATGGCTCGAGCGCATCCGCATCTGGCCGCTCACTTAATGATATCATGCACACGGGAGCCAAGTTGCATTTAGACGTCACCGATGTCTTGCTCTGGATTCGACAATTTCGACACCTAGTTGCCACGGACATCACCAAGATGTATAGGCAGATTAACGTGCATGAAGATGACTGGAATTTACAACGGGCTCTCTGGATAGACGACCAGCTCAATGAAGTGCCATATTATCTCACAACGGTCACCTATGGGACCAACGCTGCCCCGTTCTTATCAGTACAAAATACTGTTGCAACTGGATGAGGATGAAGGTCACAGTTTTTCCCTCGCAGTACCGCCAATCATTCAAGGTCGAGATGTTGACGACATTTTGGAGGCGCCGCCACCGTTCAGCAGGTAATAGAAACTTCAATACTGCTCACCGGACTTGTGCATGGCGGGCGGCTTCCCATTAGCAAGGTGGCACGCGACTCATCAAGACGTACTCACTGCGGTTCAAGCAGAACTTTTTCTGCTTGAAGACCAGGGCTCACAAACTACATTGACGATTGCGTAAACAAAAGACTCGGATTACGATGGCTTCCTCAAGAAGATTCATTCACATTCTCAACAAGGATCTCGTCGCACACCGATCATCTCACCAAACGTCTTGCTTGGTCTGAAGTGGCTCAGATACTCGATCCATTGGGCTTTGTATCACCAGTGGTGATCAAGGCGAAGATGCTCTTGCAGGAGCTTTGGCTACATGAAGCTCCAATGGGATGAACCACTGCCATCCCAGCTCTCATCACGGTGGCTCATTATCAGAAAAGAACTCACAAGCTTGATCAAGCTCTCAATACCTCGGTGGTACAACCAAGGTAGCACCTCTCAAATTACATGGAGTACCTCGTCAGTGGAATTTCACGGCTTTTCTGATACTTCTCAACTGGCAATGGCTGGAGTCGTATTTATCACCGTCCACGGCTCTAATGGCGCCACGATTTCATTGGTGTGCTCCTACGAAGGTAGCACCACTCAAACAGCTCACCATCCCGAGACTTGAACTCACCGCAGCATTGCTGCTCTCAAGACTCATGCAATACGTTCAAGCCACCTTGAAATTGAACGTTACAGCAGCTCACCTGTGGACGGACTCTGTTGTGACACTCACGTGGATCAAATCTTATGCATCGCGCTGGAAGGATTTCGTGAGAAATCGGGTCTCTCAAATTCAAAAGCTCACTGCGAACGCACATTGGAAATACGTACCAGGTACGTCCAACCCAGCCGATTGCGCCTCACGAGGATTAAATACTGCTCAACTCCAAAGTCACTCATTATGGTGGACGGGACCACCGTGGATACTCACCCCTGAAGCTTGGCCATCTCAACCCGCGCTTTCGGACGAGTTGAGTGCGCATGAGGCTCGTCCTAGCATTGCGCTACATGCGGCCGCATCTCAACCGGACTATCACTGGGACCTGATATATAGGTACTCAACACTCAACAAGTTATTGAAAATAACAACTCTTTGTTTCAGATTCATATCGCTTCTGGGAAAGCGCCGACGCAAAACACTGGACTTACACTCAGCTTTGGAGGAGGCCAGACTCTTCTGGATTAAGGCTACTCAAGCGGCATACTTCACGCACAAGATCAAGATGCTCACGGCCAACTCGAGACTACCAACTGCTTACGCATTCAGTCGATTGACTGCGTATATAGACGCTCAAGGGATCATCCGAGTTGGCGGCCGCCTCACCCACTCAGCACTAGCTCCAGACAGCAAACATCAGGCGATTTTGCCTCGCCAACTCTCGGCTCTCAACCTTGATCATTTCACACGCCCATCTGCGTACCCTGCATGGAAAAACACAGCTGACATTGGCTCATGTCAGGCAAAGTTACTGAATCATCGGCGGACGGGCTCCGGTGAAGTCTCATATTTTGCGGTGTGTCGTGTGTGCTCGGCAGAGGGGGATCCGTGCTCATCACCTGATGGGCCAACTACCTCTCTCTCGGGTTACGCCGTCACGTCCGTTTACTCCTACAGGAGTTGACTATGCCGGACTGCTCACCATCAAAACATGGAAAGGACGAGGTGCGAAAACATACAAAGGATGGATCTGTGTGTTCGTCTGCTTCTCCACCTCCGCAATTCACCTCGAAGTAGTCAGTGACTACTCATCAGAAGGATTCATAGCAGCCTTCCGAAGATTCTCAGCCAGAAGGGGAATTGCTCAGACCATGTATTCGAATTGCGGGACAACATTCATTGGAGCAGACGCCGCGCTCAAGAAAATGGTCATCCAGGGCTCTCAAGAACATCAGGATTGCACCAGATGGGAATTCAACCCACCAGGCGCTCCACACATGGGGGGCAAGTGGGAGGCGGTGGTGAAATCCGTCAAGTTTCATCTGAGACGGACTATCGGGGAGACTCTACTCACGACGGAAGAACTCACAACGTTGCTTACGCAAAACAAGGACATTCTCAACTCGCGGCACTTAGAACCGCTGAGTGACGACCCTGAAGACGTCTCAGCGCTGACACCAGGTCATTTCCTCATTGGAGGTCCACTCACTACCATACCCAAGCCATCTCTGATTGACCTAGGAACCTCACGACTATCTCGGTGGCAGCTCATCCAGCAGCATGTTCAACATGTTTGGGCACAAGGGTCGGCTCATTATCTGCAACGCCAGCAGGCGATATTCAAATGGCATCATCCTAACAACAGCATCAAGGTTCCATCGTGC
Source organism: Temnothorax curvispinosus (assembly GCF_003070985.1). Taxonomy (NCBI): domain Eukaryota; kingdom Metazoa; phylum Arthropoda; class Insecta; order Hymenoptera; family Formicidae; genus Temnothorax; species Temnothorax curvispinosus. The sequence continues at coordinate 449 of NW_020217097.1, read as the reverse complement.
TGCTCACCGACGAACGCTCTCCACCGTGCAAGTGGCCACTCGCCAGAGTAACGGACCTGCACCCCGGCAAGGATGGGCTCACTAGAGTGGTTACCCTCAAGACGGCCACGACACTCACTCGGCCAAGCGCCAAGCTTGCCATATTACCCATTTTAACCGGATGAAGGATCAAGAGTAAGGAATCATCAACAAGGTTGCTGATGGCGGGCGGAATGTTCGAGATTCCGTTAACGTTGCGCCGTCCGATCAGATGGCAGCATCGATCGGGTATCGACTCCCGATCACCGCGGCAGCTTGCGCCCGCACGGGCGCGCTCATCGCCAACGTCTTCCTCGCGATATTCAGAGTCGTACAAATGGCCGCCCAGTGATCAGACGCACGACGTGTGCTCTGTGCATTTTTGATTGTGGCTACACATTGAAGTGCCCACCACAGTGATTACAACAGCT
>NW_020217096.1:0-7195 GCF_003070985.1 Temnothorax curvispinosus | reverse complement strand
TACTGACAAATAATTTGCTAATACAGCAAAAAATTTCTCTCAGTGTAGTTTTAATATATACTTGACACAAGTCTTAGAAAAGTTGCTCAGAAGAAAAATTTACTCTTCTTCCAAGAATATTATGTACTTAAGTACATGCTTCTCTCTTCCGTAGACTCTACATAGTAAGTAAACCGAATTCTAGTATTAATTAAATATTCTTGTTTGAAGTACTATACACTTGCTAAGATCCAGAATATGTTTTGAGTAAATATGATGCTTGTGATAACTTTACGGTAGATTTACGGGTATATAAACTTATCAAGTACCTACTTAAAACGAGTAATATTTACTTGCAGGTAATATTATGTACTTTTCTGTTTATACCGGCGGTAATTCTCCGCGTAAGAGAACATTGATGAACGCGGTAAATCTTTAGAAACTTGTAGAAACCGGATTACATACAAACAAGGGCGAGATTCGATCTTCACGCATGCCGAACAACAACTTACGAAAAAACTGCGAAAAATTCCACGCTTACAATCCCGATAACTCTTCGTTCCTTCCGTTTCCGATTAATCGCGCCAGCTTTACGTAATTTATATCGCATGCGGAGAAAAAAAATCGAATCGAACTTCTTCGCCGACATAAATAATGACTATGCTATTTCTTTCGAACGTGTAATTGCGAACATGCGGAGCATGCACTTCACACAGTATATATATATATATATACCGTGGAAATCGCGTCGGCATTGTCCGGCTTTTATCGATTTGCAACGTAAGGACAACGTCGTAATTAATTCTCACGTGGATGCGATCGCGCGGTCAAGATTCCGAGCTAATTTGCGATGCCATCGCCGCACGATGCACCGCATCTTCACGGCCGCGGAAAATAGAGACGGCGGGGGCGGCGGGTCTCGCGTGCCACCGCGAAATTATCCTCCTGCGCGCCGTGTAATAACGTTCGGCTCAGGCGTTGCATAATTGCATCCTGCAAAATCGCAAGTTCAGACGCGTGGCGTAACGCGCGGACGCGCGTTTACACATTATCTCACAGCAAGTTCTTCATCTCAAATTCTGATATTCGCCCTACGTAATACGTTACGCTGCTTACGCGCACCGACATATAGGTACAGTTTCTCGGCTTTCGCGGGCGTGCTTAGAATAAATATAAAAAAACGTCGTTCGTGTGCACACTTATGTTTAAAAGCGCGATAAGGCCGGCTTACGGCCGACAGGAACTGCCCGCGGTAATGCACTAGTCTAGTTTGCACTAACGTTATCATCAGTGTATCAAACGAGCGCGTACCGAGCGGCATACAAACGCGTGTGTTATTACTCACTGTGTTGCGTAATGTTATTTTTCGGCGCACATATAACGTTGCACACATTCGTTCCGTTGTTGCATCGTTTCGGCGAACGCTTTACAACTTCGTCAGAACAGCATAAACTTTGTGAAAAGAAAATGGTGCTTCTCGGTCGCGCTCTAAAGAGATGAAAGGTCTGAAAGAGTGGAAAGATTTTAAAGTTACGCAAGTTGACCTTGCTAAAAATTACATTATTTTCCTTTTAGTTGCAGAGTCAAGGTTTACTTTCAAGGCTCTCTCTCGCTCTCTCTCTCTCTCTCTCTCTCTCTCTCTCTGCGACATCGATCTCGATTCATATCACGTAGGAATGATGATAATAATATTATATTGCATGCGGTAAAAAGCGTCGAGTGTTGTCAGCAAGTAATAATGCCACTTCCTTGAGGCATTTATAGCTTCTTATGCAGACAGCTTTCATAATCTGTTGAAGTTCTTAACTTGTCTGGTTAGGTTTAACCAATGATCTTTCAAGAGTCAGTGGCCAAGAGCATAGGTCGAGGATACGTGACAAAATTGTACTGTGATTAATATACGCGCTACAGCGATGGAATAAACCTCGTTTTTTCTCTATTTCTTCATCATGAGGAAACAAATCTATGTGTGACTCAACAGAGACAATATTTAAACAGCGCTGATTTTGTTCTTCGTCGTACTTTTTTCAACTTTAATAAATATAGGCTGTGCGTCTCGTTTTTCACTGCCAGTACTGGAAATTTATAGTATAGGTATACGTGACGTAAATTATAGATTTCTATTACTGACAGTGAATATCGAAACTCAGCCAATATACATGTGTCTTTCACAAATTCCTTTCGCTCCTTTTGTCAATATTGGATAAATATGATAAACGATAATTGACATTTGATAGTAATAATAGTTTATAGTTGATTTACATTTAAAAATTTTATGATACCTTTTTAACTTTATGTTTATCCAATAAAAATTTTATTACAGTGCGATATCTTTTTATTATGCCACGCTGTAGAAATGTACCGTAGTTACAGTTATTTGGTAGCTCGCGGAATAATTATCTGACCACAGGATGATTCTGTTCAAATGTTTCCAATAACGTAGCTGAGTCACGTTTCCAATGATTGTCCGCGCGAACGTGACGCGCCGAGCAGCGGAGATTTTTATTCCACAGCCTCCGGAGTCAGTCGGCTGCGTCACTGCATTCATGATGCACTAATTAATGATCGTTCTGAGCTGACGACGAGTAATACTCGTTTCTTTTAACGATTTTTACCGATCGATTGGCAGTATCGCTTGACTCCTTGAGAGACTTGGTTGTTTCCGCGGTTCGTTCGCGTGATATTAAAACAGGTATATGTTGCGTATATGCAGTGTTGGTAATTATTGCATGTATATCCACAAAATACGTTATGAACAAAAATCGACTTGCTTCAGCATTTAAAATAGAGAGTGTGCGGTATAACAAAAGTCTAACATAAATGATCTAAGTAAAAATTTATTACTCTTCATGTTTTTATCTTTTTATGTTTAACCGATAAATAGAGATAAAGTGTCTGTAAAAATAGAGATAAATAGAGATAAATAGAGATAAATAGAGATAAGTATAGAGATAATATCGTTTGCAAAATTTTTCTTTTACACTATTAATATCATTAACAACTTGATTTGTTAATAAAGTAGCACAAATTAGTTATTTGTTGTTCCCATAAACATCTACGAGTGTTTACTGTTGCTGTTATATAGAGAATATCTGTGAAAGGAAAATTGGACAAATATTGGCTAAAAGTCTTGCTAACATGTTGCATTACTTTTTCAGGTATCATGTTGTCGGATCTCACCGAAGTGCCGTTCATAAAAATCGGTGACTTCACGCTCGAGTTCGAGCTAGGTCCTCCTAGTCCGGAATTGCAAGAAGTCGCCAGGAAGGAATTGAGAGAATCTCCGGAGCTACAAAAACAGTCGATTGCACGCCTGCAGGAATTATTAAAAGGTAGCGTGCTAAATGTGAAAGATCTGGTAAATTAATGTAAAGATTACGAAATGTCTGAAAAATATAAAATGAGATGCAAATTATATTGTAAATGTCAATAACGCATGCTAAATACGTTTGAGCGTTTAAGCCTTGAGCTCTTAATCTTTAAAATGCTTAAATAAATTATCACGATATTTCTCGCCGGAGACGTTTAAAAAACATCTTTCGTAAACATCTTATTAAACTTCTCGAACGTTTGCGTCAAAACGTTTAAAATTCTCTTTATCTGGCAGCCGAAAAGGATCTGAAATGCCCGTTGGACAACGAGGCCTGGCTGATCAGGTTTTTAAGGCCGTGCAAGTACTATCCCGAATCGGCGGTTGATCTCATCAAGCACTATTACAACTTCAAGGTGAAGCATGCGTCCGTGTACGATAACTTGAAGCCAAGCAGGGAGCAGAATATCTTCGAGCATAACATCCTGACCGTGCTGCCTAATCGCGACCAGCACGGCCGGCGTATACTGATAATTGAGCTCGGCAAAAAATGGAAGCACAATAAGTGCAGTCTCGACGAGGTCTACAAAGGATGCGTGCTGTATCTGGAGGCGGCCATGCTGGAGCCGAGCACGCAGATTGCCGGCGCGGTCGTCATATTCGACATGGACGGTCTCACCCTCCAGCAAACCTGGCAGTTCACCCCGCCGTTCGCCAAGAGAATAGTCGATCTGCTCCAGGAGGCGATGCCCGTCAGAATCAAGAACATACACATCGTGAACCAGCCGTATGTGTTCAACATGGTGTTCGCGCTGTTCAAACCGTTCCTGAAGGAGAAGTTGAAGACCAGGGTGAGTATATTGCCCGAATAGCCAAATAGCTCTGTCGAGAGCAAATTTTGATAATGTCTGCTGCAAATTTTGTTGATAGTATGCCAGCGGAAATATAACGGATTCTGCTATACAGTATATAACGGCAAATTGATTGCAACAATTGAGTAAAATCTGCCATTTAAATGATGTATTCTATTTAAATGTAAATGTTTAGGAAATAACAGATTCTGCTCGGTTTTCGCCGACAATCTGTCAAATTATATCGAAGTAAAATCTGCTGCCAATCTATTGTCATACTACGAGCAGATCATTTACTGAGTATAAGAATAGCAGAAACCGAGCAGAATCTGTTATTTAGTCGTTTAAGTGAAGTATATCATCATTTAAATGATTGTCAATAATAAATTCTGCTAGGTTTCTGCAGTCATATTCGGTTAGCAGATTCTGTTATGTTTCTGCCGACAAAATTTGTAGCAGATGACGCTTTGCGGCAGATTTGGCTACATCCTTCGTGAAAGAACAATTGATATTTGATATTCAGGAAAATAAATCCCACTTTCTTTGTGAAGAACAATTGATATTTTAATTGGAATAATTAAAATATCAATTGTTCTTCATGAAGAAAATAGGATTTATCTTCCTGTAAATATCAAAAATTTACGATTTGATTTTCTAAACGGATTTTATATCTTTCTTCCGCCAGATAATCTTTCACGGCACTGATCGCAAATCATTGCATCAATATATATCGCCGAAATGTTTACCGGCGCAATATGGCGGTACGCTGGAAATGAAAACGATAGACGGACCCCAATGGTACTCATTGCTAATACAAGTCGACAAGGAATACGAAGGTAAGTCCAAAGGAAAACTTTATCACTCATCTCGCAATGGTAACCAGATAACGCAATTGAAAATAAAGTTCAAAAGCTATTTTGGAGACGCAAATGTATTCCAGTGAAACTTGTCGATAAGAGAGATATTTTTTCTGTTGCAGCGATCTCTTCGTATGGCTACAAAAAGAAATAGTTTTACAGTTGCTAAATTCATTGTAACAAAAAATAGGTATTTGGCGCGGAGAAACAATTATAGAGCGACATTTCCCAAGAGAATCCCACACAGCAAGCATATCAAAAAGACGTTCAGAAGATATCCTGAAGATATCCCATCGTCTAAATATATCTTCGGGATATCTTCTGGACGTCTTTTTGATATGTATGCTGTGTGAGAAGTGTTGGGTTTAGCATCAATTACGATCATCGTGAACTATTCTTGTTCACTCCTCGAAACGTTCTTAACGAAACCTTGCTCACTTTGTAAATTTTTTTATAGCATATTATTGTATAGTCTTTTAATTCTTATTTCTTATTTTCAAAAATTTAGCAAGATTGGTTAAATGTAAAATAATGCAAAAAGAGCGACATAATCATTAATGTCGCAATGATTAGGTTGTATCATATTTTTCGTTTTTTTTTAATCTTGCAAAAATTGCACTGGTATCAATTAGATATCAGTGATTTTATTAAAAATCTGTAATTTTAATTTTTATCATAATCTTAATTACTTTGTAATAATGTGATAAAAGTATTATACATTCCGCGTAGACATTTTGTACGCAACGATTGATATATTCATATATCATTTATTAAATATAAATACACACACACATATATGTATATATGTGTGTAATTAGCTATTTATTAAAAATTCTAAAATTATATATATAATTTGTGTACTTAAATAACTGTGCGTTTGGTATGTAATTTTGGTGTAAATTTGTAATAAAATATCATTGCTATTGTGGACTGGATTTATATAATATCTTTAATAAATATATTTAATACATTGTAGATATGTATATAAAATGTATGTAGATATCTTATTTTATATACATATCTATCGCAGCTGTTAATCCAAAATTCGCAATTGTGCAAAAAGAATGCGAAGTGTATGTTACCAAATCACACACATGGAGGATGATCTAAACAGGGTTTGTATTTAAAAATGCAAATATAATATATTGATGGCATGATAAAAATGTTGCAAAACTGTAGAGGAAGCCTAAGCCTTTTTCAATATAATTTGAAAACTATGAGAAGCTGAAAGATAGCTGAACTTTATTTACGCTGAGTTGTGATGCCAAATGTTTGTTACAACGTGTTCCCAATTTCGTTTATTTATAGTGAGTTTAATGTTACAGCAAAATTTTCGAAGGTAGATTTTTGTCGGGTAAGGTGAACCATGTCGGGCAAGGTGAATCGCTTTATTAATCTTGCAAAAAAAGTAATTTTTATTCTATTTTAAGACATATTAATAATAAATAGTCTACAATAATTATTATATTATATATTTATTATATTATAATAAATTACAAAAAAAATTTGTATGCTTTTTGTAACAATGCCATACAAATGTATGTAACACGTTTAAAACTTTTACTCATATATACTCATTAATATTTACTTATCATAATAATATTACACCTAAAGAAAGAAACAATAGATATAAAATACAATATAAAATACAATACTTAAAATACAATAAAGTGGCGGATTATAAACTATCTCGCCTTGTCCGACATTACTATTTTATCTTTTTATCGTATACAATGTACACCATATGAGAATTGTACACCATGTGAAACTTGTTAAGTATATCACACTAAAATTCTATCTTAGTTTTACATGCAACAAAAATCGATTAAGAATTGATTAAGTAGATAAACTGTAAAATAAAAGTTTATATACTAACCTTACGCTGTATGCGGTACACGCCAAATTTTCAATTTTAATTTGCTATTTAACGACACGTTGTGCCACGCTGCCACTTTGTATGTTAGAATGTTAGATTATAGGGCCGGCTATAGTAATTCCACTGCTGTCCGCTAGATTGTTACACTTAATATTCTAGATATCGCTGTGGTTCTATTTATAAGAGTATTTCACATTACCCGCGAATTTCCTCTAACTTATGAGAAGAATTATTTACAGAATCTTTTTTTTCCAAAAGTTTTTAATTACAAAATATTTAAGTAATGTTAAATAAACGTAGAATTATATGGATTAGAGTAAGG
>NW_020217095.1:111096-119391 GCF_003070985.1 Temnothorax curvispinosus | reverse complement strand
AAAATTAGATAATTTCGATGTCACGTCCGCGAAGTAATTATCGCTCTCGAGTTCGACGTAGCCGGGAATCAATTAAACGGACCGAAAGTTTACCCGGCGAATTCAGGCGACCTCGTGAAGCGCGTTTCGCGCTCTCGGGAGGGTAGCTGAAATCTCGATCTTGGGTGGCAATTGGCAATGGACCACGGCAAGGTTCCCATTATTTACCTTTAATCTTTGAATTCCGCGAAGAGGCTGGCTCTTGAGGCTCTTTCTCGACAAAGAAGAGCCTTTTACCGAGAGAAATCTGAATGTCGTTCTGAAAGATCAACATTTCGCGCGAATACGTTTTGTCTTAGTTTGAAAATTAAAACAAGTTATATTTGACGATTTTAATAAGCTGCGCGTATAAGTTTATTGAAATTTTTTATTATTTGGATATTATTGTATATTATGTTACATTGATGCTGAAGAAATCATTGTCGGCCTTTTTGTTCGCGTTTGAAATGGCAAGAAACGTCGAACGTAGACGCATCTATAAATTTCTATCAAAGGTTCCAAGAAGCGAGAACGCGCTTCCGGTAGTTACTCCTTATTCGCGCCGTAATATGTGCGTTGTAATTGTCCCGCGCCGCTATTATACACGCAACGTTACGTAAGCGTACCGTTTCTGAGCCGATGATGAGGCTTTAAGGAAGCCATTATGGCGTTTTGCTTCCAGGCGAACGTGAGCCAGGCCGAGTACGAGAGAGCGCACAGAGAGTACCTGAAACAAATGCAGCTGTCGCACGACCGCGACGGGCAGAAGAAGTTAAGAATGCGACGGGACCTCCATGTATTCCAAGCCGCTGGTAAGATCAACCTTTTAACTCCCACCTCTCGAACTGGAAGTCGGATTCGCGCAGCTATAGCCGTGCCACTTTTCGCGGAAGCGAGATTATTTGTACTCTTGTTTCCCGCGAACTTATGTATACCTCGATAATCCCATATCGTCGTTTATTTCTTCAATAATTACTGCGTAACGTAACATTTAACAAATTAAATGTAAAAATATACAATAGATAGAGGGAGCGGATTTTCCAGCGCGACCGTAAATCACTAAGATCGCACGAAATCCTTATTGCGCGAGGATCGTTTCTAATCACGTGATTTCGCGGTTTCCAGGTAAAACCAAGTGGATACGTAATCGTCGATTGATCGATCTTAGAATTAGATTAATCTTAGAGTCTCGGAACACCGCGTTCTCCCGCTTCTTCCGCGAATTAGGTCTCCGCGCGCGAGCGAGAGGAGATCGCCGCGGTTGCGTGCGAAAAACCTCCGAGCGCGCGCACAACACACATTCGCGGCACGCAGCGTATTATCCAACAAAAACAAATGCAGAAAACGGGGGTGGGACGGGAGGAAGGTGTAACGATGCAGTTTTCCGGCCGCGGCCTGTCGATACGTCACCGCGGCTCAGCGCGATGAGCGACGGCGCGCATTCAAAGTCATCCCGGCGCGGCCGTTTCGGTTTCACCGCGCCCGCGCCGCCGCGTCGGCGTGGCACTCTCGCGCGAGAGGCGACGCCGCGCCGGCGATCGATCGTTCAAGGATGGACAATTAAAGTCGCGCCTCGAGGAAGGAAAACGAGCCGAGCGCTGAAACGGGACGTCTCCTCGCCGCGGCGAGAGAGAAACGCGCGGCACCGCGGCGACGTTATTTACCTTTCCCGTGTCGACGAACTCGTGTGCCGCGAGAGATTTTTCCGCGTCGGTCGCATCGTCGTTCACCAAGAGGTGCGAAAGTTTCGCCGGAAACTTGGGGGATCGCGGTTCGCGCGGCGTATTCGCCGTCGAGATCGGAACGCGATCGATCGATCGCGCGCTCGCAACGGAGGATCCCTTCGCGGCAGGAGGAGAGAGAGAAGCTTGCCGGAAGCGAGGTCTAAAAGCGTGTTTCTTCAAGGATAGGAAAATATACGCGCTATTATTGGCCGTCCGCCTAATTTCTCTCTCTCGCGGCGCGCGCCGCCGAGTGTGAGGAAAAATACTTGGCCGACTCATATTAGAATACTTTGCGAAGAGCCGAGAGCGGTAGTTTAATAACGCGCTGAAAGGCTCCGGCCGCGTCGTCGGGTTCCGACGACGACGTCTCTCGCAATCGAGGTGGTCGATATACGCGAGGATGTGTAACATTTAGAATGCTTGCCGGAGGTTGTCGACCCCGAAACCAAACTGACCACGGCTTGGTCCACGTATATTATTTCTTTTTTTATTTATACGCGATTTGTAAAAGTCACTTACCCTAGGGACCCAGCTTGGAGATGTGATCGTAGCGCAGATGTTTTAAGAACGGTTAGAAACATTAAGGAACAGGGAGATTTCGTTTTCCAAGTTGTTATTTTGTCAACGTAAATGTTAATAGTATTCTTTTATTTAGCACCGAGCGATTCCTTTTTATATCATCTTTTATAATAAGATTAATAATAATCGCAGAGGCAAATTAACCTTTAAATGACCAGTGGGGTTCAGCGGACCCCCAGACCCTTTAGAATGAAATGTTTCCAAATGTTCTTGCTAAAAATGGAGCTCATGCTCCCATTGATGATAGTTGAGTGATTGACCTACCCGTGTGTACACTTAGCAGTACTCAGTTTACTTAATTTTTTATACTATGTTGAAATTGAAATTTGAACAATATTAGTATTTTATACTCTTCTCTAGACCTTGAACAACATTGAAAAAAATTATCATAACTAAAGATAAAAAAATTAATGAGTAAGGAAACATTTTTTATGCTGGGGTCTTTTAGACCCCTCAGTGAACTTACGAGATTCTTGAGAGGTGTGGCATTTAAGGGTTAATCGCGTGACGCAACGCGCGGTGATAATTAGCAATAAATTAATCTCCAATTTCCGCAGCTTCGGGATCAATACACTCGAATCTCGATTAAATTATTCTTTCGTCGAGTCCTTCGCGGTTCGTTCGCGATGTAAGACGATCGCTCACTCGCCCGTGTCAATCATCTCGGGCGATCATCGGCTCGTGCCAGATTCGCGAAATCCAAGCGACGCAGGTCCGTCCGACGCCGACAAATTAAGACGTGGATCCAAGCTAATGAATCCCGGCGGCGGCTCGTCGGCGCGCGCGACTCCGCTCAATTACGGCCGCCCTGAAAATAGTGGGTCAAAGAGATAAAAGTCGGCACGCACATCTGGACACGGGACAGAATGGGGGATGGGACGGGACGGGACACGGGACCACCGCGAGTGTGCGCGCGGTTTTATACGCCGGGTGGTACGGCCCGCACACAACACGTACTTATATGTATGTACACGTACACGGCGAGTGGGCTCGTCCCCGTCCCGTCGAGTCGAAACCAGTCTGAAGTGGGTACTTGTCTATACACCGGCAGCGGGCTTAGAGGTGCGCAAAGCAGAGGAAGAAGAAGAGGATGAGGAGAAAGAAAAGCAAAAAGGAGGAGGAGGAGGACGGTCTCTCTCTCTTGATAGCCGGCCTCTCCCCGTCGTCGTGTGTGCACGGCTGTTATTATGAAATAGAAATTCCGACCGCGGCGGAATGCCGAACGACGAGTTTCCGAATGCAATAAGAACGAATCGCGCCGGCGCGGGGCAGAGACGCGCGCCGCGCGGGAACAAGAAAGTAGTCTGCCTTGCTTTATCCGCGAGACGTACGTCGGTTGCGAGGATACCGCGCCGATACGCGAGGGATCGTGAAGAGGTGGACTGCCTCCCCGTCCTCCCCCCCCCTCGGTCCGACCCTTTTTTCCTCTGCGCCAGCTCCGACCTTTTGAACCGCCGTCGCTCGGGATTTATTTCAATTACCCTGAGATACTCTGGAGTACCTATTAATCGCGGTTATTATAACCCGAATGATGCACGTGAATGTAAAGCAGAAGAGAGAGAGAGAGATTAAGCCCGAGCTTGAATTTATGGGAATTTTAAATTTTATGGAGCCGATTATCCTCCGATTATCGATGTTCAAGCATGATCCCTGAAAATGTGGAACCATTTCGGAACCATTCTACGAAGAGTGACGCCGGCTAAATGTGGGGCAACAAAATGCAGATGCCGTCGGTTATTCCTCGGAATATTACGGCATGTCAGATCGATTGGGCTAATTTCGGATTTTCTAGTCTGAAAATACGCGCCGTATCATCGCCTAGCTTTATTTGTTGAGCGTCGCATTACGCCCTGTAACACGGCAGAGTGATTAAGCCGCCTCATCGACTTGTTAGACTAATTTGTGTTAATCGAATCAGAATCCTAAGTTATATCTCTGTAATTCCAACATATCAGATTGACATATCTCTTCAGCTTATCTTCGAATCTGAAGACAGTTTGTCTTATAGATCTCGTGTACACTGTTAAATATCAAAGGATAAAATTTAAGTCAATACCTCTTGAGTTAGATAACATTTTTTTTTCTAACTACCACGCGTGTCGAAATTTATTATTTCAACACAAAATATTATTATTAACTCTATTGGTTTAGTTAAATTAACATTGTTTTAGTTAATCCTAGGTATACACTCTGGGGCCTCCGAGACCCCAAGTATAAAGTTTAAAACTCTACTACGGTAGAATGATAGGGGTAAACGGTATAAACATAAAAATATTATAATTATTATTTTTTATAATTAAAAACATTTTAATAGTATTTCCTTATAATCTTCAATTTTTTAAGCTGTAGCCAATCATTGTAGAGTAGCCAACAACCGTACTGTTTATCCCTACAATTTTTCAACACGTGTTTATTGGTACTATTATGATTTTAGACTAATTTTGAATAAATGTAGATACGCATTTGTCAGTCTACTTGTACCCTACGAATTTAACAGTGCAGGGTACGTACCACGCGGCATCATCAAACGGGATCGCAGATCCTCGATGATTCGGGGGAATCTCGCGAGCAGGAGACGTACCGTCTTCGATTCTATCTCTCGAAGAGCTCCTCGGGACCTCAATCGCGAATCGTTTCTCGATTACGTGTCCTCGCTCGTTTGGCACGCGCGTCTCCCAAGTTAACTCGCCTTAACGACGCTGTTGATCCGATCCCCAGTTCCGGGGCGCGATTTCGGAGAAGTTCCGCGTCCAACGGAAGGGTCACCTGCGCGTAAATCGCGGCACGCGGCGTCTATTTTCGGGTGCGTGCCGCCGTGTGATGGTGCGATATAGGGTCTATAATAAGCGCGGCACGCCGACCGCGGCCGCGATTGACGGCCGCACCCGCGTGCGCGCGGGATGTTATTTGGGGTATATAATAGCGTCCGCGTCCGCGCGGTTCTTCTCCTCCCCGTCCCCGTCGCTCCCCCGTCGTCACCCGCGAATTCTCGTCGGGTGACGAGGGTGCCGTATACGCGTGGGGCAACACACGCGCCCGCCCTCGCCTCGGCACGCGGCGTGAGCGGAGATCATTACCGCAGAGATGGTCCGGATGCCGCGGATTCCTGGGCGCTTTATCGGCCGGTTATTTTGCGCCGATATCTGGTCAACCGCCAAACGGGACCCGTCTCCGGCTGTCGCGATTCATCGCCGAGGAGGCCGAGGTTGATTGAACGAAACCGCTCCGCGCCGCGGTGCGTCAGGCGCGTCATCACGCGCGGGACGTGCGTCCGCGGGATCCGCGCATCTGCGGCGCGCGGCGTCCCGTTCCACAGGTGCTCCGAAAATTGATTCTCGGGAAAAACGCGCGCGCGCGTAATCCCCCGGATATAGAAATCCATTACCTGAGGAATCTTTCGCGGAATGGGTGCCTTGTGCGTTCGCGCACCTCTCGCGCATTTGCGATCGCTTTTCGCGCGCCTGAAATTCCTGATCTCTCCCGGGGGGAGTTAACGAAAGTAATGGAGTGACGATAAACGCGATTTTGACACGCTTTCATCATTCAGATAGTCACGATGAATTTATAATTTATTTTGGAATATGACGCAAAACTACAGGAAATGAGAGCTAATTGTAATCAAACGTCACAATGAAAGATTGTAACAGAGAAGTATATTTTCGTTCCGCCAATAATTGATTAACGAGGAAGACTCTATAATCGACAACAATTGACTATCATTCTCTTATAGAAATTTAATTACTGTAAGTGATTATTTGGCTAGTAATTAATTACTTATTTTGAGTATTAAGGTAAAGGTACCAATACCCGGACACTTAAGCATAGGAAATGTACCAATACCTGGACACGTATCTGTGTCTGGATAGCTTTAAAAAAACATAAATTTATGAAAATAAACGTTTGGATATTATAACTTAAGTTTCAAACTACAAAAAAAATACTTTTATCTTTGATTTTAATACGCGTTATACTTATAAATAATAAAGGTGTCCGGATATAGGTACATGTCCGGGTATTGGTACCTTTACCTTAAAATCATTAAAAACAGTACTTTTAATACTCGAAATAAGTAATTAATCACTAGCCAAAATAATCACTTACAATATTAAATTTCTGTAAGGGAATGATAGTCAATTGTCGTGACAATTTGACCATTGGTTTTGGTCATATAAAAGCTTCAAATTACATCAATTTATAAGAACTAAAAGACCAAAAAGAAAGATTGAAAAATACGGTCCATGCAACGATAAATTTTCAAGCTGCAAATTCTCAAGTGGCAATGCCACTGCGAAAAAGTTATAAACGTACGCGACGTCGTGTCAATGGACGAATAATCGAGAAAGAAACGAGTCCGACATCGGAATTCGCATCGCACGGATGTTTACGTGTAATTAGTGGACTGTAATTGGACAGTGGATAGTAGCTGGCGCGCGATCGCTGTTGATCGTGATGTTTGTTCTCGCATAACGAAGTTATCGTGCCCACCTCGCCATTCGCGCGACATGCATCAAACGCAAACTCTAAAAGTATCTTACCGCCCCTCTCTAAAAGTAGATCTTTGCGCCGTAGCTCGAAAAAACAAACCCAAGCGATTTCACCGGAACACGCGAGATGCACGTACGTCGTGGTTATTCGACGAACGTGATCGCTGGGAAATGTCTTTCCGGAGTGACTGAAGAGATCGATCGATCTCCGAGAAGAGTTCAGCTCGCAAATCGACACATGCAACACACACACACACACACACATGCGATATATGCACTGTAAAAAAATTTTGTAAAATTACAACTATTATATTGGGTAATTTTGAGACCCACTATAATAGGTGTAAATTTCCACACATCTTTAACTTGTGTAATTGTAATACAAAATTACTTTTTCCTTCCGAACTGTAATTTTTTTAAATTACAACTATTATAGTGGGTCTCAAAATTACCCACTATAATAGTTGTAATTTTACAAAATTTTTTTACAGTGTGGAGACATGTAAATGTAAATCTACATTAATCGAAGATCCGCATTCTGAGTAGTGTAATTAATTTAATTATTATTTATATAAAAACAGATTTTTTTGCATGATTTTGTATTTTATATATTGTTCCAAAATCGGATGCTCATAATTATTCCGATTATGCAATCCTCGGTTGAGCTGGAATCGGATGATTGATATCGAAGACATTTCTGTGTAAAAATTTATTTCAGAATGGTAGTCCATCATCTACGATAGAACTGCGATTATTGTTTAATTTTATGCGAACTGTATACAGAGAATTTTGATTTGTCAGATGTAATTACAAAGATATAAAATTACGGCAAATAATGGATCCTCTTCCTCGCCTTTTTCGCGAAGGCAAAGGTTGACCGCAAATTGGCAGACGAATCTATAACAAGAAAACACCCGGTTTTCTGCGGATACTCCGCGTGTGTATCAAACGTTTACAAGATCTTATTTTTCATCCAATCACGCGAGAAAACCTGCGAGAAATAGATGTGGATCTATTTGCAGAAATACACTCGGGGGTGGACGAAGGATTAAGTATTGCTCTCGCTCTAAAAAAGCAGAGAACCCCGTGGCGCCACGAGAAACAAACAGAAAGAGAGAGAGAGAGGGGGGAGGAGAAAAGTTGAAAATATACGATTCCACCGAACGTGAAATGACGCCGGTGCGTTGGCCTGTCGTCGGGTGAATTATACGAGGAACGTGATAACCGGGAAATATGTCGGGGCTCTAAAAGTCGCTCGGGTCTCACGAATTTTCTTCAAGGGGGGAGAGTCGGACGCGGTGTCTCCCTCTTAGTACCCTCCCTCCCGTGTGCGACGTCCCATAAATAAGAGCGCTAATCAGTGACGCATTCTGAGCACGCGGCGAAGCATGGAGAGGCTCGGACCTTCGCTCTCCCACCGCCCAATTTCTCGACACTTTTACACGCATAATTATCGTCGCTAAATAACCATGTTGTCGTGCGTGTCGCGA
>NW_020217095.1:13681-111086 GCF_003070985.1 Temnothorax curvispinosus | reverse complement strand
TGCCTCTCGAGATAAATCAAATGGAGCCCTCACTCGGGCTCCTTTGTTTCCGCCTTTCCTTTCTCGTATTCCCCCCGTTATCGAGATAACTCCTAATCGCTACAGCTGTAAATCTAAGTGGCGACCAGATAAAACAGATGATAAAGCACGATAATGCGCCCGTGGAATTATTTCGGATGAAAATGTGGCGTATCGCCGTCCCCCTTGTCCTGGGAAAGTTCGTCGCGCTCCCTTTCTCTCGCAGAGGATACACTCGAGACCCTTTCGTCCCTAACGGAGCGTTCTTCCTGCCCGAATCCTCGTAATTATCATCGCGGCATTCCCGACCACTCGAACGCGCCGCGACAGAGGCTCGGGGAAAACGGTGTGTAGCCGGCCGATGCCGTCGTGGATAATCAATGGCCACGCGAGAGTTTTCCTGGAGGACCGCCTCGCGGGCCCCATAAATAAGACTTAATCAGCGCCGAGAGTGAAAAGGTGGAACGGAGAGAGGCGAGAGGATGCATGCCCCCCCAGGTCCCCGGCAACCGAAGCCGAGGATGATTCTCTTTCTCTATCTCTTTCTCTTTTTCTCTCCGCGAAGAATTTATCTCCCTCCCACAGATTCCCGCGCCCTCCTCTCTCCTCTCCGAGTGTGTGACTTTTACTGCCGCTGAAACGAGCGATTTACAAATTCTAAATCCTCCCTTTGAGCGGTCTCGTTATTACGTTCGTTCGGGGGAGTATTACGATTATTGGCCTGCGACCAATTCCCCCCGGCAATATCTCGAGAAGAAGTGATGTATCGCGGATAAAAAAATGACATTTTTTTCTTCTTTCTGTTTTTTTACTTCTTGGAACGAGGCAGATCGTCATCGTTAAATCGAAATTTCGAAGCACGCCGAATTCCTCGCGGAATAAGAGTCCCGCGCGGAGCGGAAGCGGAGGATTATTATCGGAACAAATCTAACAAACAACTGAATTGTTATTTTTATATTTAAAGGTATAGATTAGATCGCTATTAGATAGCTATTACACAGAAAAAGAAAAGAAGTGTCAAGTCAAGACTTATATACTCGTGTATACGCTGCAACAATCTAATAAATCTTATAAGAATTTCAACTTTTTAATCTCTTTTTTTTTCTCTTGGTTGAACTATATAAATGTTTTCATTGAAGCATGTTTTCGTTGTTTAACGCAATATATCTCATTTCAGGATTATAGATTATTGCGTATATACGAGTATATATAAGTCTTGATCTGACATTTCTTTATTTCTGTGTAGATTGTCACAGATTTGTTTTTTTCGTCGCGCGAGCGTCGGAAGGGGATTTAATTCAGGGCTCGCCTAAAATCATCGAAGCATATATATCTCCGGGTTGTTTCGTGGGTCTCGCGCGCCGCGGCCGATTTTGTCGGAAGGCCGAATACCGTTCCGTGACTCAGATCGCGGGCCCGTGTTTGTTTATGCGCGACGAGTATCCGGCGGTGGTTCGCGATTCGCGAAAATCCTTCTGCCAATGTTTTCGCGTAGGCGAGTAACAGCAGATCGTCCATTCCGTTCGCAGGAATGCTCGTCGCGGCCGCGCGGAACGCGGCGCGCGCGTGCATCTGCACCCGTAAATACGCGTGAGACAATTGTGACAGCGCGCGTCGCTCGGGAATTCAGCAGTTCCTGTCATTTATGTAATGCGACATTTAAAAAGCAACCCCGCGACACAACATGCGGTTTCCGTTTGGCTACTCCCTCGTCAATCGCCTCCCGGCTCCGTCGAAATTTATCTCGGACGCGAGGAGCAACTACGATCGCACGAATTATCAACCTGCATCATATATTTTGAATTTTTTTAAATATAATATATTATTTTATTACACAAGATTATCGCTTTATCGTCGTCGTCAATAATTGGTTTCAATTAAAAATATATTACTTTGTTACAAGATTATCAATTATTTATTGTCGTCGTCGCAATATTTTATTTTAATATTGAATTTTAATTAAAAATTCAATATCAAGCGTGATTCTCGAGGAAAAAATTTTTTTTCTGAAAAACATCGTAAAAACGTGAAGAATTCTTTGGTTTGTTTTGTTTGCGGAAGAGGAAATTAGAGCGATAAATGCCGGTGTTAAAGCGTCGTCTCGTATGTCAGCATCGAGGCATCGACTTGAATTTAAATCGGTTCACGTTTCTTTTTCGGTGGTCTGGTTTCGTGTGAAAGGGTCACGGAAAGGTCCGTTCTCGTTGCGAGACGGTGTAAACGGTAGACAATGGCCCGAGCTGTTGCCCGCGGTGGGCTCTAAATTTACCGTGAATATAATCTGTAAATCTCTCGAGGTATATATAAGTGTGTGTGGCGCGGTGGCACAAAACGCCACACGTTGACAATGATGACGAAGCGAAACTGAGTCACGGTTATACGAGCAAAACTCTCGCGCGGTCTCCCGCGCGTGTTTGCGGAAATACAATTCCCTCCCACACCGAAACCGGAGTTTCCCCCCCCCCTCCCCGTGCCAATTATTATAATACGCGAAGACTGCAATCTGTTATATCCTCCATTCGTTTCAGGTATCGCGCTTCGATGGCGAATGTTGCGTAACGCGCAACATTCTCTGCTGATTAATTACATTTTACCGAGGCGATATTGCCATTACACGGTACTATATATTATTACACGATGCATTACATTCTACTAATAACATTAATGTCTTCTCTCGATAAGTGTCAAAGACAATTTATCATTTTAATAATTCGCATCTATATAATAGAGTTTGCACATTTTATAGCGTAATGCGCAATTAAAATTATATATCGTAAGAATTTGGCTAATGGCACAAGAATTCGTCATTCGCCTGGTTTAGAAGTAATGACGCTATGCGACGCGAATTTTCCGACTTCCATTCACGGCTTCTCCGGTTTACGTAACGATATACAATACTCATCGGCGTGTCTCCGCGTTTTTTTCTCATTACAGAGCATCCGGGGAACAAATCGAGCCTCGGCTTCAGCCGTAGGGGAGAGCACCACCGTCACTCCCTGTACTTCCCCGTGGCGATTTCCGGCAACGCGGAGGACGTCACGGTCGATCACGCGTCCCTGAGATTCCTCCTCGATGGCGATCACCGACGTCCGCGCGATCTCGAGGCGCTGGTCTATCTCCGCACGCCGGTCTCCCGGCGTCTGCTGCTGCGGCGCGCGATCCCGCAGGGATCCGAGCCGACGACGGGCTCCGGCCGATGGCTGGAGTTGGACACCACCGAGGCGGCCGCGGGCTGGCTCGAGCACGGCCTGGAGAACCACGGCCTCGAGCTCGAGTTCCTCCACGACGGCCGGCCGACGCGGCGCGTGGTATCCCAAGCGGCGTTGAACGTGTTCGCCACGTCGGAGCCCGCCGGCAGGAGGAAGAGATCCACCCCCGAGGAGCTGATGCCGCTGCACAAGGGCCGACGCAGCAAGTGCAAGGGCGACAACAACAAGAAGTGCTGCCGGCACGAGCTGACGGTGATGTTCAAGGACCTGAAGGGCTTCGAGTTCATCGTGTACCCGAAGGGCTTCGACGCCGGCTACTGCAAGGGCCGTTGCCCGCCCCGCTACAACCCGGCGCACCATCACGCTCTGCTGCAGAGCCTGCTGTGGAAGGAGGACCGAAAGCGGGTGCCGAAGCCGTGCTGCGCGCCCAGCAAGCTCGACCAGCTGATGATCGTCTACTTCGACGAGAACGACTCGACGCAGCTGAAGGTGTCCTACTGGAAGAATATCCAGGTGCTGGAGTGCGCCTGCTCGTGAAAGAAGAAGAAGAAAGAAGAGAGAACGAAACAGTCTACCGAGGACTCACCAAAGAATCGTCCGAATTGCGGTTCGGTGATGCCGCGAATATAATCGCGTTAAGATACTAACTAATAATGAATATACTGATAATGACGAAAGTAAACAAAATGTACGGTCGTTCGAGCGACTTTAGGATTTTCGTGCATTTCCGCGATTCCTTCAGACTTCCATTAACTCCTCTCTCTCTTTTTTCTTTTGATATATGATTCGGACGATCCGAGGCATCACCGAACACTCAGACCCCCTGCGACTCGCTCGGGGTCTCGCGCATCGACTGTGATACTAACGATATTTACTTGTCACGTTATATTCCTTAATTACATAGCGATCGATATTTAATATTAGGACATTCTCCGGGTCCGATTGAAAGGAAGCAGATCGTCGACGATGACGATTGCGTCGAGATCCGTTTCTTTTTAGCCGGGCGAGCGTCTCCCTCTCCCCGTACGAAACGCCATAATGTCATCGTGTATCTATAACGCATGCCCGCCCCTATCTGTTAATTTATTACCATCGCGTAAGCTCCCGCGAAACGGAGCTGGTCGATGTCTATTAACGTAATTTGTGACACAAGCTAAAAGTCTTCGCTCTTACCGAACCTTTTGTTTTGTATCGAGGTTTTGTTAGTTCCTATAGAGTATTACGACTAGAATCTCCGAGCGCGCCCCGTAAAATCTCTCGATTCTTCCCCCCTTCCCCCCGCGAATGCAGTCTGACGATCGCGAGCACGTGTTACGTCGTTGCAAAAATTATAAAAATTGCGTTTTCCGCGATATTCGCCGCCGATCGATGGCCGCCGCACGCTAATCTCCATTGCATATGTGTGAACATATTTCGAGCTCTATCTGTGAAATAATAATATATTCGCATTTTATCTATGAAATAATCGTGTATCGTATATTTGTCGAGCGCGCAACCAAGATCGAGATGAGAAAATTGTATTGCTAACGCGCCGATATATCAAATTGTATAGAAATTTATGATCGCGCACACTATTGTAAATTATAATCTAATTAATCACCCACGGCGGCGCCCTTTTACCATCGTTACTCCTGTCCGTCTTAATTACTGTCAACTTATCCGACGTTGGAGATCCGTTTATAGCGAAGTCTTAAATATATGATCTATCAGTTTTCAATAAAAGAAAAACAGACGCGCTTATTTTTCTTTCATCTCCTTACCGCGCGTTGGTGCCTAGATTTATTTAAAAACAATTAGGAGAAATCTTCTGCTAAGGGAAACCGTTGCTTCTCACAATTTTTAAAAATTTTGAATCGATACTTTAATAAAGTCACAAATAAAATTGTGTTAGGGTAAAGGATCAGTTTTAACGATTTTAAGATATTATTTATTTTTATTGTAACTTCATAGGTAAACAATACAAGATGGCCCTTCTATTATCCTCTTTTTCCTAAAAAAGCGTTTCTGAAAATTTCAACAATATATTTGGGATATATTTTAAATTTTCATAAATTAGCTCATTTGTTTAACCAACTAGTCAAATTTCTCGTAAATTTCATTAGTTTATAGCTTCCTGTGAATCTACTGCTGCGTCGACAAGAGATAGAATTGGGACATGCGTCTTTCGTTACTCGAAAAATCGTCAAAATCATTAGAGGAGCATGTCGCGACAAGAGGTTAACGAACTTAAATGCGATTCAAATATCCCGCTCTTTAAAGATGCAAATTCAGATATTTAAATTCGGTAGCTAAATTCAGGATATTAGGAGAACACGATTTCGAAGAAGTAATGCAAACTTAGGTCCGAAACGGCGCGAATTTCAAAACACATTTTTACAAAATATAAACAGATTTTTTTCTTACATTCCTGTATTAATTTCTATCATTATAGCGACTCGAAACCTTCGGAAGTCCAAAAAGCTAATAAACGTCCAATACAAAATTTGCGCTAATCAATGATCGTTACACATAATTTCTAATAGTTTTCGATAAAAAAGCTCGTTCACTTTTTCTATTTCTTATCACTTTAAACTGGTATTTGACTAAATCATAATGGAAAAAAATCATGTAAACTTAGAATAATTATCTTCAGTGAAAATTCCAAAGAAAACTTTCCACAATTTTCCAAGTTTTTAATTCGATATATTATCAATTAAGGTTCAATAATATTTAGAGTAATGAAATTAAAGCAAAGTCCAGTTTAAGAGTCGAATTTACTAATATTCAATCACTTTTATTATTTAAATAATTGTAACTTCGTAAATGTTTTAAAATTAGAATCGTACAACTACAAAATCGACACATTGAGTCGAATCGAGTGTCGTGATTTTATGAATAGAACGTAATGTGAAATCTACCATCGGCGCGAGGGGTTATCTCGCTACGACAGCAATAAAGTTTCATTGAGCGTGACGCCGCTGCTTACCCCGTTCGAGTTCGAAGGTTACCTTGTGTGCATTATGCAACCACGCGCATTCGTGCCACGCTGGGCCGTCACAAAAATACTATTGTCAAAGATGCTTGTTTAGCAGCTGATAACGACGGAGGAACGAAAAACCGATCTCCGCTGTCTCCTTCAATAAACACGCGAAACGCGAGGAGTTTCATTCACAAACTACAATCGCATTATTGATCATAAATCAAATATAAATCGGTTAGCGACAGTTATCCGAGCGTCGGTTAATGTAACATTCGATATAGTACCTCGAATACAATCTGGATTGAAAATTACATTTCCAAAGATGATGTTTCCTTTTTATATACACAGACGTATATACGATACAAACGAAGAAGTACAAGTAACGTGTAAGATATGAATGAAAACTTTATCTCCTGGATGTTTTGCCGATTCCTCTTTTGCCGGAGAATAAATGCTTTGGCATCTTGTTGCCGATAAAACGATCGCCCTCGCCCTTGAGACCCTTCTTGGCTATCTTCTTCTTTTGTACCTTGTTTGCAATGTTTTTCAGTTTCGTCTTCATCTGCAATAAATACGAGAATAACGTTACGTTTCCATTTATTGCGCGAATAGGTGTGATGTTCTTTCACACAAATTAGAAAACAGTTAAAATGAGGGATTCTGTTCACTTTTTGAGTAAATTAATGTACTTAAATTTGATTTTTTCAATTTAAGATTAATTTTTTTAAAACCTAGAGATGTAGATGGATCATCGTTGCGCTGAAGTTCTTTCAAACAATTATCTCTGACTTACCACAACATCTTTAACACCCATCTCATCTCGCGGCGGTTTCGAGACACTGCGAGCACGCGACTGTGACGATTCCACACGCATGCGTTTCCTAGATGGTTCTGACCGCGATCTGGACCGTGCTCTCGTTCGTTTGAAGTGCGCCTAGTTATGATACAAGAATATAAAATAATATATAATACTCCAAAATACAACGGTGACTGAGTTAATAAATGTGAAAAATTGTCCTGAATCATTTTCTCTGATCTGAGGACACTCAGATTATATACGCGATACTCACGTTTTCGGTATCTTCCATATCCACGCCTAGATCTTCCATCTGCTCCTTCAGCTTCACGGCCGATCGGTCACGGGTCCTGGCGGCGGCTGTACGCGGCATAATCGGCTTCGTGGAAGCCTTCACTATTCGCGCCTCGTCCTTCATGACGAACTTCTTCTCGCGAATCTGCTTCGCTAGCTCTTTAATCTCGCGCATCGTCTCCGACAATTCCGGCACCTTATAATCGTAAAGGCCAGCCTCTTCCCTCAACTGCTCCTCCCTTTCCAGTTGATTCAATTTCTGAAAACGGAAGAACGGCATAGAAACACGTTTTGCCATGGCAGTCTCACACAATTCGATAAATAAAGTTTGTGCTTACTTCAAATATGTCTGGATCTATGTAATCCGCGACGTTGTGACCCTCCCATATTTCCGGAATAACATCATATTTCTGATCTCCTTCGATATCGTAATTTTTCTTCAAATCAAGCACATAATCGTCTCCCATTTCCTCCTCTATCTCCCTTTCCAATTTGCGTTTTCTCTCAGCTTTCTCCGCGGCAGCCTGCCTCTTCTTCAGAACGCTCTCCGGAATACACGGCACGCGATTAGGATCCACTCTTCTCGGTTGAGCAATGTGCAATCGGTTAAGAAGCCCTTCCACCTGTAATCATTACAAATCGTGCATTACACGACAACGTGTCGAATTTTTCGACATTAAAGGATTTTTGAATTAACAACTTTAACTAAAAACTTATAACCAACCTTTTTAGTCTTGAACTTTTGATCGACTCTGTAGGCCAGAAGTCGCTCGCAAGCCTCCAATTTCACTTCCATCACTCCAAAATCGGTGACGGTGCTCATTTCTAGCACAGGCACATTCGCATCGTCCTCGAGCGGCTTCAAAACAGCCCTTTTCTCCGAGGATAACTCATCCAAACGTACAATATCCATTTTGTTCAAGACTATCATCAAAGGCTTGTTCGTGAATAAAGGCTTTATGGATTCGAACAGTTTTACCTACATGGACAAAAAAAGCAGGGTTTATAATATTATTAAAATATTACGTTTAAACTCACAAATGTTACATTGTACACAAAAATGTTCCATAGCTCACCTGTTCCTCCAAGGTATGACCGCACTGCTCTGACAAGTCGCAGAAGTAAAGCACAGCGGCTCGCAAGTGAGCGAGAGCAGTCACCGCCTGCATTTCTATGACGTTTCTCTCTTCCAGCGGGTGATCCAATATTCCAGGTGTGTCAATCACTTGCCATCTCAAGTACTTATAGTCGGTATGCCCCACGTACAAAGATTTCGTCGTGAACGCATACGGTTGTACCTCGACGTCGGCTCGAGTGATCTATCGAGTGTGAAATTGAATTACATCAAATATTACTCATAATCATAAAATTATCATCACGTATCACTTACTTTGTTAATGAAACTGCTCTTGCCCACGTTTGGGAACCCGCATATGATTATTGTACGCGTGTACGGATCTATACTTGGCAGACGAGCCAAGTGTTGACGAACTTGCTCAAGATACGTTAAATTGGCCGCTTGTCTCTTCATAATGGTGGCCATTCGGCCCAGGGCGGCTTTCTTCAGTTGCTTACACCGATATAACGAGTCTCCATACTTCAACAGACGAACGTAATCCTTTGCTACACTGTAATCATAAAACATATCTCGTATAAATCTTGTTATTTGCACACATTGCGTACAAATCGTTGTTTTCTTACTTGTCAATCAAGTGCCTAGCGGTATTTATCTGTCCAAGAGCTAGCTTATAGTGGTCCTTATCGTACAGGACGTTCATCAAGTCGGCATAGAACGGATGGACATCGTCCAGCTTGGGAAACTCTTGTATTATTTGGGACAATCTATCGTGGAAGTTCTGTTGAGTGAATTTCACCTTCCGCGTGTAGAAAGCGCGTATCCTTGTGATCTTATAATTCTTGTGAATAACGGTCGGTGTCTTCCGTTGTGTCTTCGACAAGATTATGTCGATGAAGTCCTACAACGAAGGGGGCAAGAGTCAGTTTTGTGAAAAGGTATCATAACAACATAAAAATATTATTATATTACTATACTTAATGTTAAAGAAAAATGTATGTAGCTGTTAACGTAAAAGCAAACATAAATGTAAAATGTAAAGTAAGTTGCAGTTGAGTAAAATGTATAAGAGAATAATGTAAAACACTATATTGGACGGAAGTCCGTCCGCGAGGCAAGGATAAAATAAAATATTACAACATAAATATGTAAAACGACGTATGTAACTAACCTTCGCAGTTGGGACAACCGTGATTTTCTTGAAATTGTACAAAACCATTTTGTTTTCAGTTTATTGCACCCCGCGTTAGAAAGACAACGTATTCTTCTTCTTCTCCCTTCTTTTTTAATAAATATCTTCCCTTCGGGAAGACGCAGGATGTTTCACTCTTTCCACCGGTCCTTAAAATTTGGGAACACGTGTCTCGAGACCTAACCAGTAACCAGTTTGAGGTTATAATTGTTATAAATAACCCCCGCTAGAGAGCGCATCTTACCGGAAACGGAAATGCGACATTTTATTTGAGGCGCGATTTTCAGAATACATTATAAATTTTTTAGTTTCAAAAATTTTGATACTATAAAAATTGATGGAATTATTTAATGGCTTGTCATCAAATTTGCAAATTATTATAGCACGAAATTAGCATTATATACTTCGTCGTCCTGCTTTTCCGTCAATCTACGCAGATCAGCGTCGATTTAGAGCCTTGCGCCGCGCATGCGCGCGTATAAAAGCGTGGAGAAGGCGAACGCTTCTTTCTCAACGTGGACGTTCGTCGCTAAGGTTAGCAAAATTTCGAATCTCGAAATATTGCCGTAATCCGTTCGCGATCAAAGAAATTCTAGCGACGTGTTCGTTCTGGCATTCGAGTTGAATTTGCAATTCGTTATATTCAGACGCGACTCGCGCACGTTTACGTTGAACGAGCATCGCGCGTGAAATAACCTAAAATACCCGATATCTGTCCGCAGGATGGCTCCGAGATACGAGTTGGCCGTCGGCCTCGACAAGGGTCACAAAACGACGAAGATCCGCGTGGCCAAGAGCAAATCCGAGAAGGAGAGGACCGTCTGCCTGCGGCCGTCCAGGCTAAAAGGGGTGGGTGGAAAGTTATAACCTTTCTCATTGTTATTGTGATATGATGTGTCGATCAATAAGTGCTTGCCATTTACATCAAAACTCAGATAATTCTCACTTGTGACGTCGTTCTATCCTTTTTGGCAATTAATGAATAATAAAGACAGAATGACATCACAAGTTAGAATTATCTGAGTTTTGATGTAAATGGAAAGCGACTAATGAGACGATACACCGTGATTTAACTGCACGAAACGTCACGATATTTATCCTTTCTCTTACATGTGTTATAATTCATTTCTCAATTTCTCATTGCAGAAGCAGACCAAGCACAGCAAGTTCGTGCGGGACCTGATCCGGGAGGTCACAGGACATGCTCCTTATGAAAAGCGCGCCATGGAGTTGTTGAAGGTGTCGAAGGATAAACGCGCCTTGAAATTCTTGAAGAGACGGGTAAATGTCTTCTCACGAGTTTCAGACAATCAGCGGATTTCAGGAATATAATGTCATAATTTTGTAATGCTTTGCGTTCTACTTTATAGATCAATGGAATATTGATGGTTGATAGTTTAGAAATTTGGTAATACAAGATTGTTTGTACATTAATAGCTAACGAGAAAACTATTTTATCAAGTACTTGTTTAATATTAAGTAAATGTCAATCGTGACGTAGAGAGAGAGATTGAAAGACAATCGATATTGAGAATATTTAACGTTGATTTATTTGAGCATAATTTGGAAACACAATTTACCAAAATTTTACATACCTGTGTAACTAATAAGCTAAAAGTAAAAAATGTGTAGTGACAGGATCTTTTAGATCCTGAAATTTTTTTATCATCTGCTTCAGAAGGAATCAGTATTGCCAAGCAAGAAAACGTCAAAGGTTTTTTAGAAAGAAAATAAAGATTTCCGATTTTGTTTTTGTTTTCTAGTTGGGTACACACATCCGTGCCAAGAGGAAGCGGGAGGAGCTTGGAAATATCCTAGTACAAATGAGGAAAGCAGCAGCTGCTCATCATTAATTATTTCCATTAAAATTGTAAACCGCTATATAATACTTGAATAAATAATATTTCGCTATCGAGAGATGCATTATTCGAGAATTCAAAGTACTACTCCGCTTTTATCACCTTCAAATAAATCATGTAAGACTTAAATTGTAAAATTGCATGAAAGACTTAAATTGTAGAAGTAACTTTTAGCAATTCGGTAATAAGATTGTAGTACATTAACAGCTAATAAGAAAACTTTTATCAAGTACTTGTTCAATGTTAGGTAAATTCCAATTGTGACGTAGAGAGAGAGAGAGAGAGAGAGAGATTGAAAGACAATTGATATTAATATTTAACATTAGTTTATTTTGGAAACAATGAAAACACAATTTGCTAAAATTTTATATACTTGTTTATTATTAGTTATATACCTGTGTACTTAATAGGCTACAAGTAAAGCAGTTCTCTCAATCAGTTTCCGTGGTGTAGTGGTTATCACATCCGCCTAACACGCGGAAGGTCCCCGGTTCGATCCCGGGCGGAAACATTTTTTTTTTCTTTATAGAAGAAAGCTCAATATATTTTTTCAGCGTAGTATTTAATTGTAATTTTTCTAAATTTTATGTAAAAAATCACTTTTATTTTTATCATTTTTTTCAAAATTATATTTTTTATCAATTACTTCTTTTCATAATTAAGACCTTGCTCCGCACACAGCGAATAATATATCAATTAAATCTCTGCTTGTTAGGAATTGTAACAATTTAAGAAGTTAACAGGATAGAGTGAAACAGGAAGAATGAGAGTCAGAGATGGGCACGAGAGAGAAGAAACAAATAGAAAAAACTTTTAGTCGAGTCCGACCCATAAAAAAAGTAATTATTCGTGGCAATAACTAAATTGAATCTACAGTTAGGATATTCTAACAGTCACTATAAGTCAATAGGATCCTATACGTTTTGAGAACAGAGCGAGAGGAGAAATCGATCGCTACAATATTTAATTACTGATAATTACTAACGTTTACGCGAGCGTTACTTCTGTAGTAACTTACGATAATTCACTCGTTTACGCGGAGTAAATTATCGTAAGTTACTACAAACTCCCGTTTACGCGAAAGAATTATCGTAAGTTACTACAGAAGTAACGCTCGCGTAAACGTAGTATGTTCGTTTTTAAATAATTTTCTCGGAATTTAGCTAACGATCTTTTTCATTTTCACACTTTTATTCTTTCTCCGAGATGATTAAGCTAAGAAGCTAAACGAGAGTTGAAACACGTGTCTCGATACCTTCGAAAAATCGTAAAAGTTATTAGAAAAATATGACGAGTGAGGAGGTTACAAGTATAGTGGCGCAATTTACATTTGGCGCGCTTAGACCGCGTTGGTAATTTACAGGCTGGTCGATAAGTTTACCATCTACTTCACCGACCGCCGATAACAATAAAACCTTTGATATCAAAAGGCGCGAAATTTAAATCAAATTTAATTGTGCCATCTCTTGCAACCTCTTCGCTCATCATGTTTTCCTGATAAATTTTACGCTTTCTTAGAGGATCAAAAGACGCATATTCGAATGCTGGTTCAGACGTTTGTTTCGCTGCTTATAATGAGAGAGAGAGGAAGATCAAGTTAATTTAAAGAAAGTCATTTGTATAATGGATTATTATTTTTAGTCGTATTTAGACCGCTTATAAGAGGAACTCGAGGATAGTTTTATACAGGAAAGTATGCTTTATGGAGTTTGTACATAACAAATGTGCGAAAAATTTTGACACATTCCGCAGCTTGTTGGTGTTGAGACGGTGTACATATATTTCGGTGTCACATATATTTTTTGATGCCGCAAAACCGATCGGCCGAAGAAGCAAATATTTCCAGAACAAATAAATAAATTTGAATTAGTATTTAAACAATTAAAGATTTAATTAATAAAGATTTAAAATAACTAAAAAGTTTATACATAATCTTTTATTCTGACATTTATTAGTTAAAAAATTTACAATTAATATCGTGCGACATTAATGCATTGTATATAAAATGAACGAGGAAGACACCAAGAGAGAGTGCCAACAGAATATTTATCAAAATTTTGTTTTGTTTCTCTCCGATCACATTTAAGAGGTATACGCGGGATGAAGGCTGAGTCGGAATTATAATAGTAAAATATATTTACGTGAATTAAAAAAAAAAGTTTAGGGAAATGATAAATAAGATATACAAATATCTATATATATATATGTACATATAATTTCAAAAGAATATATCTAAATAATATCTCATTATATAAATTTAATTTATACAGAGTTTTTTTTCTGCTGTGTTCATATGTCACGATATCCTTATATTGTAGTACTTTATTTAAAATTATTCCAATGTTTATAACGAATGTCGACGTATTTCCTCAATTGTATTCACAAAGATGTCCACAACCAGTAGGACATTGTCGATTGTTATTAAACCACTCCCTCATATGATTTATATGGCCTCCATGTGCACAACCTTGACACCACACATAGATACCACGTACCACCTGCACGAAAAACATTATAAAATTAATCATAATGAAAATAACCGCAATCAAAAATAACAATTTTATTCTTATCTTTTATACTAGAATTATTTTATTATAATCAAATGCAATTAATTTTCAGATTAATTATAATCAATTATCATAACACAATTATAATAAATTTTTTATGAATGATAGAAACATTTATGATTAACTTTACATTGATTTTTTTTCTTTTTTTTTTTATTATGTATTATTATATATTATATATATTTCATATAATAAGTCAATCAAATTTTTCGGCAAGGATTCATATACATGAACGATTGCAAAGAGTAAAACGTATTGTATAAAAGCGAAATAAAATATTTCGCATTTGATAAAAGTAATTTCATACATTGTAATTTTGTGTGTTTATTTCAGTTTATTTCACTCTAAATAAATATAAATTATTTCACGAGCTTAAATGAAAAAAGTCAAATTCCTCTTACCTGATTGCAAAGGGAACACAGAGCATGTTCGGGCGTATGACAATGATCGCATAACCATGCAGATCGTTGCAATGATTTTGTGCATGCTACGCAACATGCATGTATCGTAGTCGACTGTTGATTCAATTGCGATATAGAAGGAATCCACGCCAATTGTATTATCTGTAAATAAAATTCTTTATTAAATCTGTTTATGTATTTATGAGTAAAAAGTATCAAAAAAGAAATGTTCATCTCATTGCAATAATTAAAAGAACAGAATTTCAACAATAATTTCTGCAAAATATAGTAAAAAATGTCGTTGTAAAATAATAATGGATTCTTTAATTATGAACAAACCTGTGTAGCTACATGCCAGAGCTTAAATTTGCCGAGCATGTCCAAGTATTCTAATATCCAATGTTCTTGCAAAGCTACGGGAATATTTAATTTTTTCCTTATTTCTCCTAAGACGATAAGCATCGATACCGTCGTCTGTACGTCTCTTATTGCCGTGTGAAAGCGTAGTCCGTCCAGAACGAGAGACGTAAAATCAAAGGGTAAAGGCTTAGGTAGAACCGGAACTACTAACTGAGGTTGATCTTCAACTATAACGGAAGCTGAATTCTCATTGAGATCAGGCGGATGGTTGGGAAATTGCTCTGGAGGCGGGGACCGATCCTTGATCTCGTGCCGTAAAGGAAAAGCTTCCTTCTGCAATTCCTTAGTCCACTCGTCATCCTCCATACGCATCACAGTTTGCCTGCTTTCGCCAGGATGTTCCAAAGACACGGGTTCATATTCAGTTTCGCCAAAGATAAAGTCGCCTCGCGATGTTGAAGGTATATCGCTGAGCAACGGTCTCCTGTAATTAGATAATGTCAAGTGCTCTAATTTCACCAACAGAAATCAATTGTTCTCGGCATACGCGCGCACAATATAATTCTGGGATTTATGCGACGATGAGGATATTGTAATAGTACCTTGGCAGAACAGTCGATGTCGTATTAGTCGATGGTCCCATGGTATTTTGATTCTCCGGCGCTTCAGTTTCTGTTTCAGTTTCATCGTCACCGCCACTAGCAACGCCAGTAGGATTTTCCCCTTGAAGAGATTTCGCGTCCTGTTCGTGACCTGAGAAAAATAACAAATTTATAGAAGTAATGTGATATAGGCTGCGGTCCACTTGACGCTACAAATGCTTTGGAGCGTTCTTCTTCTCCTTCTTTCTTCATTGAAAGAAAAGAGAAGAGGAATGCTTCGAAGCATTTGTAGCGTCAAGTGGACCGCAGCCATAATAGCAGAATATTAATATGTCGTTCATGATATTTCCGCTCATACTTACTTGATTGTTTACTCGCATTTGATTGTTCCATACCAGAACTCTTTGTTACCCCTGGTGCTATATTCGACGTGTTAGCTGTATCTTCTTTAGGCGCAGTCGGTGCGCTCTTTTGAAGTATCTCGAACGGATCTGTATACATGATCTTCAAGACTTGCCACGCTTTGCTAACCTGTATAAATATTATTATTAAACATATTAAAATTATTGTATGTATTATCTATTGTGCAATATATTTGTGAAAATATAGGTATCTTCTTACAACGTAATTGCCAAAGTCGTATGCGACACGTGCATTATGATCACAGGCTTCACTTAAATTTCCAGAAAGCAAATAATTTTCTGCGGCTATCTTAAACCAATTCGGCTCGCGTACGCATCCACGAAATCTATGCATTACACTTGAAGCCATGCAAAAGGTATCATCATTTGTTACAGGCGTTCTCCTGCAAAAGAACAGGTATATAACAAATCTAAATAAAATTAAAATTAAAAAAAAAATCAACTCCTTTGTATATAACAAAAACATTCACCTCATTAAATTACTTAGCTGTCTTGCGATACTTGCAGGTTCATATTTCACTTTAGAAGCGCATGTAATATCGTGTTTTAGATTTATTGCAACACTCTGTGGATTTGCTTTACTGGCCGGCCTTACTGCATCGTCAAAAACGTGATGATATAAAGTACAATCCTATAACAAAGTGAAAGCATAAGTATAAAAATCGTACTGCATATGTAATAGAAAAGCAAATAATGTGGTTGACAGTATTACTCTGCTTGTTGATAGAAAGGATTGCGGGTTGCCTCTCCATGCCACACCTGTAGGAACATCCTTATGCTCATTGAAACTTGCGAATGGGATATACGGTCTACGAATATCCCATACATTTATGCTACAATCAACGACTAGAGCACAGCTGGCTATGTGATACTTTTTCTGAGGTCTCCATTTTATACGTCCCACAGACGCTATAGTGTGTATAGTGTAATCACAACTTGGTTTACCCGATAAATCCCAAACCTGTAAAGTTAGGAGCGACGTGAATGTACGATTGTAATTGCGTATTCCACACAAAAATTCACATTAATATGTAGAAAATTAAATACTTTGATAGTTTTGTCTCTAGATGCTGTAGCAAGCCAAGTAGCCTCTGGATGCCAGTCGCAAGCAAATATCGGGCCGCTATGTGCCGTGAAATGCTGAAAGTAACGGTCTGGTTTTCTCATATCCCATTGTTGCACATGACCGTTTTCAGACACAGCAGCAAAAGTATGAGGTTGTTGCGGACAAAATTGAACATCTCTCACAGATTCCGTATTACTACAGACACAAATATATAATTATGTATAATAACTATCTATCAAATTAAATAAAGTCTTTTTATTCAAGTCAAACAAATCTTAAAAAACAAACAAAAAAAGATTTTTTTTATCATATATATTAGTTGTGTAGATCGCCTGTGGCTACAACACGAATTCATGCAGCTCACCTACAAAAGTTTAGATAGCTTTACCTATAAAAAGTTTTGATAGCTTCTTTTATTCGCAAATCAAAGCATTTCATTGTACCGTCTTGCGAGCCAGATATCAACCACATTGGTTCTGTCATATGAAAGCTTACTTTATTCACGGTTCTCTTGTGATCTACAAATACATGATCCTGTTTCGATCGAGACTGCCTATTCAGGTTCCACAAGACGACTGCACCGTTTGTTGCTGCAGTCGCAAGTATATGATCTATAAATTAATATAATAATTGTAATATAAAATTATCTGATAAATTACGTTAATATATGTGTGACATTCAGAAAAGTAGTTAAACTGAGTACATGCACAAGGATTTTTGATATAAGGAAAAATTCAGGTATATGTATATCTTTTGCAATATCAATAATTGTTTAACATAAAATTCAATGTAAATGTGATATTTTAAAATATATCATTTATAGTCACAACAAGCAATTGAATTACCATCATTAAGATTCCAGGCAACATCGTTGCAGGAAAAATTCAGATTTAGATTTTTTCCCACCCGAAGATTACAGGCTTCTTCAAATCTGTCCTCCAGCAATGTAAATATTTTGAAAACTGCAATAAAATATTACTGCGATATAATTCTCATACATAATACAGCACTAATATTAATTAATTGGTACTGTTATACCTATTACAATCTATTTCGATCAGATTGCAATAAATAATCTGTATCATATAATTTATAGCATATCCACTTATTTCAAGCTAGTGTAAGGCTAATGTACGCACCATTGCGACCGGCTATCACAACCTGATTGTTATCTTTATTAAGAGCTAAGGCATTCGCAGGTCCTTCTTGAGCGACGCATATAGTTTTCGACGTCATGCTGCGTGTCAAGAAATTAATATTGAATTACCATCACAATACTGATTACCACGATAAATTATTACTAGTAATTATATTCATTACCTTGCAATCTTACAATACACACATTGACGTCAGTGTTACAGGCTCATTCGACATGTAATGTATGTACTTTTGAACTATTCGTGTTTGTCGAATCTGACCTTCAGCTATTGTGAGAAGCAGAGCTATCTCTACAGATTCCTCTTATCTTCTCTTCTCTCATGGGTAATTTGTAATTCCTTCGAGATTATTCCGTGATTGTCTGAACTATGCTTCAGCTGTCCATATAACCACGTTGAAGCGAGATGACAAGGCATAATGTTTGGCGCATCTATTTCTGTCACTAATGTATAAATAAAATTAGTATTCATATATATTCACGTTTAGTACATATATATATATATATTCAATCTAAATTTGAAGGAAGAGAAAAGCTGAGAATTCGATATGAAAAGAGTAACTCCGACCAAACTCCGAATTAACTTAACGCGATTAACTTGGATAGTAACACCACACTATTATTTTGTTGATATGGACAGAATTTACGGATCTTTTGGTTCAATGAGAAAAAAAAAGATTAAATTGTGTAGTTAGAAATTTTGCTGCCAGCAATTCTGCCGGTCGAATTAACTTTCGCTCATCGACACAATCGGAGTTCCATCGAAGTCGCACCTTAAAGAAAACGAATCGCAGAGATAAATACACGGAGATCACGTGTGCTACGAGCCGAAATAATTAACCATGCGGATAGAGATCGTAATGATTACAACGTAACTCACAGATGTGACATCGTGACGCGCGTGGAACAAAATACTGTGACGTTCGACGCGGTGGTTACACCAGGAGCCGGCCCGCGTCGAGCCGACACGAGGTTGTCAATGTTGTCATGGAGGAGTTTGAACACTTTGAACCAGCAGGCCGCAAGCACGCGCTTGAGACGTTCGCGAACGTCGACGAGAAAAACAACCGGCGAGCCCGGCGCGTTGATTCGCCGGAGAGGCACGGGCCGGAGGCTACATGAGAACTCGCCGGCTCCGTGCGCTCCGTGCCGTTTGTGAATCGCCTGTACCTCCGAGGGGGATCTTTGGGGATCTTGCGATCTAAAAAGTAAATACCTTATGAAAGCTAGCGCATAAAGTTGAGATAAAAAATTGAAACGCTCGCTTCGCCGAGCTTCGGCTTCGGTTACACGAATATATGCATTATATGCAATAATGCAATGCGTTGTATAATAATAATAGTGGCATTCCGCATCGAGTGGTGGGGGGTCCCGCGATTTAACAGCACTGCCAAGTGCCATATGTATTGCCTTCGATAGGCCTTGTGCCTGTCCGCTCCGGCGCACTCCGGCGCAGCAACATGGTGGCGGCCGTAGCCCGGGGAGTGTTGATGTGAAGAGGCTTCCCCGTCGACGGCATCGGTAGCGACGTGACGCCCCGCGGTCCGCGCGAGGACGACAGGTAGACGACGCGACGGTCCGCGCGAGAAGCATGTCCCAGTATGTCCGCTGATCCCGAGCGCGGCGTGAGCGCGAGCGGCAGCCAGGAGTAAAAGGGGAAACGGTTAACGTCACGCGCGTCCGTGACAATCGGCGAGAGGTAGGCTCCGCACACAGTGCCCGCACACGAGGAGACCCCGCCGTTGCGTCGCGAAACGATGATATCGATTGATTCCTCGATGACGGGCGAGCGGCAGAGCCGCGGCGACGTTGCGCGAGTCGCCTCGTTGATGAAACACGCCTTCCTGCTGCTGAGCCTCGTCGCGGTCCTCCAGTCGACACCGTCGGCGATCGCCAGCGAATCCCTGGGTGATCCGTACAAGATACTGGGCGTGTCGAGGCACGCGACGGTGCAGGACATCCGGAAGGCGTACAAGCACCTCGTCAAGGAATGGTGAGTGGCGTACCTCTGTGTCTAGAATTCGTATAAAGTCCTGTCCTTTCTAACATAAGTATAAAAGACATCTCTGTACGAATAAATGTCACGCAATTTTCTCTCAGGCATCCAGATAAAACTGATCATCCGATGGCTGAGGATAAGTTTGTAGAAATAACAAAAGCTTACGAGGTAAACTTATATTTTGTACAAAGCAATGCAAAAGGAGCAGTTACGAGGAAAGATTTTTAACCTGTCGCGTCCGATTGTTCAGCTTTTGACAGATCCGGAAAGAAGGAGGAAGTTTGATTATCATGGAATCACGGAGGAAAGTATCTCCAGGCAAAGGAGAGACGACAGTCACTTCAATGTTCTCGATCCATGGGAAGAATTGTTTACCGGCAATTTTAAGTTCCAGTATCAAAAGAGAGACATTACGCTGTTCCATAAAATGAGCATCACATATCGGTATGCGATTCCTCTCGCGCGAAACGATGACCTTGTCGTTGCAAATGTCGCATTGAATACCTCGCAAATTGCAGATCGTTCGAGAACGTGATAGTACCCAAGACTTACCGTATGCCGTATTTGATCTTGTTTTACTCCGACTGGTGCTTCATGTGTCTGCAAGCAGAGTCTACTTGGAGGCGATTGATCGACGAGTTGGAACCGTTGGGACTCGGCTTGGTTACGGCGCACGCCAACAAGGAGCCCACTTTGGCGAGAAGACTCGGTATTCATTCTGTTCCCTGTCTCGTCGTTACCGTGGACGGTCGTACTAGTGTCTTCAAAGAATCTCTGTTTAGCATTCAGAAGGTTGTCGGTACGTTTTAAGATGTCATATGCTTTGTCTCTTGTTCACTATCTCGGTCTACAAAGTCTCGGGACTGACAAATCCATTTGTTTGCAGAATTTGTACGAAATAGACTACCGTATAAATTAATAAGTACTATTAGTGATACCAACGTAGACAATTTCCTGTCGGGCTGGACGGATAATCGAATACGCGCTTTGATATTTGAGAAGAGAGACTTTATCCGCTTGCGATATTTGCTTACGTCTTTTTACCACAGAGATCGAGTAGCTTTCGGCTTTGTCCAGGTAAATAACTTGTAATATTGTAATCAATGTGTGTGTGTTAAGTCTTAAATTATTTCTTAATCATTAATTTTAATATATTTTATAGATTGGCATACCGGAGACTGAGAACATAACGTCAAAATACAAAATCTCTGGAGAACTAGATACCTTACTGCTCTTCAACGAGAATTCTGAGAAACCTATGGCGTCTGTTAGTATGAAGGACATTTCCAGCGAAACCATGCATAATGTTATCGCTAACAACAAGTTCCTCGTATTACCGAGACTTTCAAATCAAGCTATGTTGGATTCTATATGCCCGCCTGAATGGCTGAGGCCGCAGAAGCGACTGTGCGCCGTTTTAATATCGCAGCAGAGTAGCACTCTGCACGACGTGGCTAGGCACAAATTTAGACAAGCAGCATTAGAGTCTTCTTATAGGTATTGTCTATATAGCAAATTTTTATTTCAATACAATCACATAAAATATCAATAATTTAGCTTGTTTAAGTATAACATAGTTTTTAGTCTATGTATGTTTCTCAAATATTTTATTGAATAATATTTACAGCACGGAACGTGTCAGATACGCATACGTATTCAAAGATACGCAACCTGAGTTTGTATCAGCACTATCGACTGGTGAAGGCAGTCCACTGGAGCCTTTATTACATATCGTCATTATATGGAGACGAGATGCCAATCACTTGAAGTACGAGTGGCTTCCTCACGGATGGGTCGAGGTCGTTCAGGACGATCGTATATGGAATGAGACGCGTAGACATTTAGAGAAAACTATACAAAGGCTGTTACGCGCCACCGAAGCTTTACCGTACGCTGCTGTCGTAGGAGAATTGGCAGATGAACACGCACAGGCATGTATCCATAGTAATCATAATATCCTTTATGATCTGCAAATTATTAATATGCCATATTATTAAATTCAATATACCTTTGCAGGGTACTGTAGACAGATTGATAGGAAGGGCATTATTAGCAGTAGATTATATATCCGATAATCTGACGAAAGAGCAAATTTTGCCTTTGATATCGGTACTAGTGACCCTCATGCTAATAGGAGTTGCAGGGTATGGAATGTCGTATCTAGTGTGAGTATAATTAAAATACGGAGTAATATAATACATTTCTGATTTCTTATTTGAATCATCGCATGAATTCATTTCAAGATCGAGCACTAGTAAACCATCGAATAATTTTGCCAAGTAACAAATAATTACTAGCCGCTCGAAGCATGTACATCAATTATATACATATAAAATTGATGGTGCGAAGAAATATCTTGCGCATTATATAAATTTGTTAAAATGTTTATACATGAATTTGTTCTGCTTTTTATATCTAGTAAATTAGAAGAAGCAAGTGTCCAGGCTAAACGTGCCCAGTGCAAGGGCAAGCCGCTTCCACCACAGCCGCAACTACGATTGCACGAATTACGCGCGCAGACATACAACGGATTAATTCGACTTTTAAAACCAGGATGTCGAACCATCATTCTGCTGGTTGACGCCCAAACCCGATTAAAGTTATTACCAGCTTTTCATAAAGCTGTGTGGCCTTATAGGTATGCGCTGTTTATTAGCATTTTCTATTTCAGTTGGTATTTTATGCTGCATATGATAATAATTATATGAAATTTTACATATCAAAATTAATAATGTATGTAACAAAGTACGTAAAAAGGGAGAGTCGTCATTGTAAATCGTTTTTCATTCTCAGAAAGAATAAGACGCTTATGTTCGCACATATGTCATTAGAAAGGGGTCTCGATTGGTACAAAGAAATATTATCTCTCGCTTTACACGAGGAAATGGAATTAAATATAAATGCCAAGAACTGCGTCGGCACGGTTCTGTCATTAAACGGACACCGAAAGTATTTCTGCATGTACCATGCCAAACATCCAGAATGTGCTAAGGGTAAAGGTTCTAAGGTGTGTATTCGAATACCTTGACGCTAAAGCGACATTTATCTGGAAGTCAAACAATTGTATTATATTATAGCGTATAGAAAAGATGACCAGACAACTTACCCGAAGACCTGAGGATCCGGAAGCAGGCGCTTTTATCGGTTTTGATAGTTCCAACGAATCCGATCTATCTCAAGACGAGGTATATGACAATACGCTAGGAATGTTCCTCATTTTTAGCAGCTAACTCACATTGACAACAATTTTTGCGTATGTTACAGGGCGGAAGTAACATTTTATATCAGGACAACCTTTTAGATGGATTACCGATGTGGCTCGATAGATTGTTCGAAGGATTAACGCACCGTTATTATATAAATTATTGGCCCGAGTTCACTGCCAAGTAAAAATAAGAGGAGAAATAAGTTTTTTCTAGACGTATAGAGGAGACTATTACGCCTAGGGACATATATCTTGGAACATGCTGTTTATCTTCCTGACGTTAAAGTCGTTAAGTTTGGCTGCTTGATGACATTGCTTCGGTCGCTACTTGTTTACAATCTAAGTACATGTCCTGTACAATCATTTAATTTTCGTCCAGAAACAATCATTATTGGGCTATTTCGTAAGTATTTTTTTTTACTGATTACATCTTCTAATTTTTAAGTATACCTTTTTCTGATTTCTTAAAAAATTTGTATCCAAAAAGTTCAGATGCACTGAAATTTTATGTCATTTTAGCTATTAGTAGTGTTTATAAAACTTTATTTCAAAAGGCATACTAGTACTTTTGAATGTAATACTTATATTTTTTTTCTTTTTTTTCGTAGGTTATCATAATGCAGAACGAAAACAGAGAAAACCCAAGCTGCATTGAATTAGATAAATACGAGCTAGCAATTTCAAATATTTTATGCTTTAAATACAATACAATTGGTGCTGCAACAGCCTTCGGACTTAATATGCATTATCTATCTATTTTCACTCAAACAGTCCGTAATAAAGGGAAGTTAATTAAAGGCGAAGATAAAATTTTGTTATTTGTCGATGAGCTAGCATTTTTATTATATATAAAAATGTGCCCTCAAGTGCACTGTGTTTGCTTGGAATGCTTTAAAGAATATTTGCCACTTTTACTTTATAAATTCGTTAAATACAATGATTTAATTTATCCACACATTTGGAATATATATCGAAAGGCGGATGAATCTACAACAAAGCAATTTTTAGAAAGACACAAGAATCATATTTCAAGTTTATTGTCGACAAATTGTTCGAGATTATCCCCGTTTTTCGTATTTAAAAAATCGCTTTCGCTTGATGGAGATAATTATTACAGCCACTCGTGAAGTAGATTAGCAGCTAAGAAATTTTAGACATACATAATTGCGCAATGCAATTTTGCACAATTGTGTACGTCTAAAATTTCACGCTCACACAAGAATTCCAAGAAGTAAACATCTCTTGAATATAATTGATTTAATTGAAGCAAACATTCGTCATTTTTTAGGATGACCCTAGAGACATGAATTTTGAGTGAAGATAGATCGATAAAGAAGAAAATTAAAACGCGTTCTTTTCAAAAATTGTAAATTTTTAAATAATCAAAAAAGTATATCAAAAAGAATTACTGGGTATCACAGTCTCCTTTATACTTCAGCAAAAGTGATCAAGAACAAGGTTCGCCTAGTCAACGGAATATTATTGCCATCGGGATATACTGTGATTCGAATGGACACAGACGCAACCCTGTATAAAGACAAAACATATTCATTACTTATGCTAAGTACCATTTATAAACATATTTACAGTTTCCCGCATTTTAACGTTTTTAGATTGGTCTTTAAGTATTGTTAAAGAAAGTACATTATAAAAAGTTACATAGCAGATAGAAAAAGAGAGAAAGATCACCGAACGATGGATCGATTCTCTGGATATAGATCAAGTTTTCTATATATACTACTACTACTACTTCCTCCGTTCCTATATAACTCGGGAATACTCTTTCCTCAAAATTGCTTGTATCTAGTCAACACGTTACCAAAAATTTAGCAGTATTGCACAGTACAAGCAGATAGATCATTTGTATTTCCTCAGATATGACTGCGAAATCGCGATCAATTGCGATTCTCGTTGCGTTTGACTATGTTAACTACTAATAATATTGTGACGATCGCTATTTTTAATCGTAAAAGAATTATAAGTCTGTATTGATATGTTTATGTATCTAATTCGTATCTCTGTCGCTTGTTCGCCCTATGTTTATCAGTATCGCCAGTGTATGAGGATATTTCTCGAATTCGAATGTCAGTAGCACATGTCTACTTACAAAATTTGTACTTTATCGCTATAGTTACCGTAAAATCGATATTCATAAGCGCGAACCCAAATGTTAGCATGATAAAGGTGTTATATTTATAAAACAAATAATTGCCCTTATCAAGATTTATATACGTCCATTACTTTATTTCTAATTACTTTACTTTTGTATCCATCTCTTGTTAGTTGTATACTAATTAAATACTTAAATAATACATATATATGTCTATTATTTAAATAATATACATATATCTACGTATGTTGTTTAAATATTACATTTATCCAGCCAAAGTATTTAGTATTAGTAAACTTCAAAACGTTTACCTCTCTCGGATATGTAATGGTTTTTTCGTAAAGCGACAGATATAGGTACTTCATATTGTTATACATATACATTTCCTTATTGCACGAAGAAAATTGTTTATATACGATATTTCTGTATTATTAGAATCTATCAAACATGTATTATAGCGACAGGAGATACATCGTAATATTGAAACTGCAAATTATGTGCGCTCAATTGTTTATACTTTATATCCTTATATGAAGATTAAAGTTAACGAAACAGACGCATGGAGTTAATATTTCTACCCTAATAACGTTAACTTGTTAGTACTTTGACTTTCATCCAATTACATGAATATTATCGCGTTCAAATAGATTTTAATAGCATTTTTATAAATACAGCGATATATTCGTATCAATTTTGC
Source organism: Temnothorax curvispinosus (assembly GCF_003070985.1). Taxonomy (NCBI): domain Eukaryota; kingdom Metazoa; phylum Arthropoda; class Insecta; order Hymenoptera; family Formicidae; genus Temnothorax; species Temnothorax curvispinosus. The sequence goes on along the minus strand of NW_020217095.1, from coordinate 85,099 downwards.
GGTAACTATAAAGTGCTTTAAGTTATTACTCGTTTGTCGTAAATATTATGTGATATAGGCAATATTCGAACTAATTTTGCGAGATGTGCACTATGATATGTACCCATTTGTTATGTTTCTCGCAAAAACCTTTCGATTGTAAAAAAAATGATATATTTAGGAATGTTTGTTAATAAAGCGTGTAGTTTATTGTATGTTATCCGCGTTAGAAGCACGTACGTATGTACGTATCTTTCTCAATGTTGGCCATACATTCGCAATCGCTATTTACTTTTGGATCTATAATTTCATTGCGTTTGGAAATTACGTAGTGTAAGATCCGCTAAAAGGAATGAAAAACGGGGTTGCGCATTCATTGTATATCACATTGATACTTTATTTCGCTAAGGAACATTGTTTATGCTGCAGTTCTGGAAATACTTCGTACATTAATACTTCAAATATATCCTGTAAAAAGAGGAATCAGTAAAAAAAAGTGTAAAAAGATCTTTATATACACACACACATACATACACTTCGAAATGAAACGATTACAAGTAGATTGACTCACGTAAAATAGCTGTTTATTCAGATTCACGTTCTGCAGGGAATCGAAAACTTTAATCGCGCCACGTTGAGCACTTTGCGCTCCCACTAGATTCGTCAATACTTCAGGTACATTGTTAAGAAATTGCCTGCGTGCCTCGCCTCGCGTCTTCAACTTTTCCTCGTCGGTGCGAAGAACTGTCTCGGACACGAGCTGCCCGTTCGGCCACCACGATCTCGTAAACAGTTGTATGTAATAATGGAGCATTGGCTCAGAAAACACCCATGCAACGGTATCTCTGATTTGTCTGCAAATCAAATGATATATTAATCTCATCTTTAAAAATATCTCTATCGTCTTATTAAATTATAAAATATTAAAAAATTGAGATGGATAGCTATTTATACAAAATAGAGTAAAGAGAAAGAAATTCTAAAAATGTTATAAGGCGAATAGAGTTTTGCACACGCGATATTTTACCTATTTATAGTACGTCCGTAAGTAATTTGTACGAAGGTGATGAGAGACCGTCTAAGCCAACGAAATACTCCTCTTAAATCGAAAACTTCTCCGAGAAGCGTGTACAACGGTTCCGCGATCGCATCCTTGGTGGCATTCAGATAGGTGTCTGTGCCGGTACGGCCAGTCTCGCTGTCGTCCAATAACAACGAATAATCCTCTTCATCTTCTTTGTCGCGTACCTCGTTGCTACCGACAGATCTGTCATGGAGATTTACAGAGTCAGCAAATGGATCAATGGTTATGCGACGAAATTAGTGACGCGTACGTTTTGAATAACGTGGACAAAGAAAAGCGAGATTTCTTGGGACATGGTGCCACCACGGCTTTAAGGTGCTCCGAGCTTGGACTGAGAAAGGCATACAACGCCTCACTTTGATTAAGCCTCTCGTCCTCCAAGACAAACTGTAAGAATTGATAGATAAGGTGAACAGAGCGTTAATAAAACAATCCAGATTCACATTCAAAGGACATACATTTAAATATTTTTGAATCTGCATCTTGGCTTTGTCGAGAGTGCTCTTGTCGGATTTTCCGAAAAACTTCAAAGGCTGCGACGGTAAGTCCAGGCTTTTAACGTTAGAACACAACTGACGTAATTTCCTGTGAAGATCTTGAAAGTCCTGCAGTTTTCTCAACACCACCCATCCGCTGGATATGCTTTCATCATTGTCGTCATCCTCTGCCATGTGGACAACCAGTACAAATTGCGGAGGATCCCCGTTATCGGGCATCTATTCAATAAGAAAATCATAAGGAAACCCTTCTGTAAATTATATGTAGAGGAAAAATTTCACACCATGTTACCTCTGCGCTCTGCACATCGGCTCTCCAATGACCTAGATGTTCGGCCCACATTTCCGTATGATTTAAATGCGCCTCCAACTGTCGCTTTTCACCTTGCAGCCATTCGACCTCTTTCGCCAATATACTGAGCACTTTGCTTTCGGGCTTGAGAGAGGATTTAAGCGCCTGCAATGCCTGCATCTTATTGTTCAATTTTTCGTGCAGTTGATCCAGTTTGCTACGAGCGTAATTTGATCGTTCACCGACGAGCAAGGTCGAGGATTCTGACAATGTGCCGTCAACGATCTCGCGGTCTTCAACTAAACCTGCACCACAAAAATTTACAAATATATCGTTCGCAATATATAAAATCACGTTTCTGAATTATTCAATACCCAGTGAAAATTAAAATAATTTTTCGCTAAATAAAATCTAATTTAATGTATACTGACCTTCCGCTCTTTCATTGAGTAATGCCTCCTGCATGGTTTTATATTGCTCGCTGACGAGAAACGACGAATAATACTTTTCCTGAAGCGTCCTAACGACGTCGTCTTGGACCTCGTAAAATACACTGGGTCCCGTATCGCCCAGCAAAAAGGCCTCCATCCGCTTTCGTACGTTTTTATCCACCTTGATCTCGGCGGTGGGTGATCGGATGTAAGTGTAAAAGATCTCGGCTCCCAATTGATGCCAACTGGATCGTTCTGCGCCGCGTAATTCTTGTACCGCCGCCCAATAACCGATCAATCCTTGACTAGCGACCTGTTCCAGAAACTGAGACAGATATCGTCGACCGGTCACGTTATCCAGACACGCTTGCAACGGAAGTATCCTGCCTTCCATGATCTCAGCAGCGTCGCAGATCTCTGTATCCTGAAAGATATGATTACGAAGTATTGTCGCGTCACGCGTAATTCGCGTGAAGGATAGTTTATTTTTTCTACGCAACCTGGCGAGGATATCCATCCCATCCCAACGTCTGCATGTGACACTCGCACGTATTTTTAGCGTATGTCAGTTGGCTGATGTACCTCTTCAATTTTCTCGCGCGAATGGCATCGGAGTTGCCGAGCGCGTTATTTTCAAGATCCAAACCTTGGGCTCGTTTCACGTTTTGCACCGTGGTGGCTTGCATAATCTCGGTAACGATATTATATCTGATATGTCTGAGAACCTCTAGGTCCCTGGTGCTCTTGACCATACGAATAAAATCCTCGAATGATTCCGCGTATTCGTACGTTTTCCTGTGCATCGCTTCGGCGAGCTGCTGTTGATCGATGTACGTCAGGATCTTCTGATTGATGTAATCGGGATCCGTGATTAAATCTATTGCCGGTTTTAAGACTGAAATAAATAAGAGAAATATGTAAGTAAAGTTGTTTAATTAAAATCACGTATCTCCGTGAAGAAATGACAATCTGTTTACTTTTGCACGTGAGAATTTCTCTTAAGAGAAACTTTACTGGAGAAAGGGAGTAACTGCGTGGTAACAAAAACAGGATGCAAAGCTCGCTGATCTTCCTTAAATATTCCAGCTCGGCGACGGGCGACATCAAATGTGCCGACAAAATAAATACGGGGTCTTCTCCCTCCGACCTAAATGCGACAAATAAATCAGGTTGCTTCTCGCCCTGTTCCTCGAAACACCGGCCATTGAAAAGAGACGCTTACGAAGCTGCTTGAGCTATCCTGATCTTCTCGAAGTGAAAGGTGAGCTTATTCACTATATTGCAGACCACCAATTTAGTGTGATCGACGCGCGACAAGCGATCGTGCAGGCTCTGTATCGCGCCCCACACATCCTGCTTCATATTATCTATCAGCTGTTCCGAGCCGAAAGCCAGATCGTTCAACCAATAGCCGACGAAGTCCTGAAAAATCAAATCCAGGAGATTCTGCAGGGCGCCGTCCACCAGACGAGTGAAGACAACGGGGTAACGCGTGTGCTTCCTACTGCTGGCCGACTTGGGCTCGTATCCTTTCTGAAAGGTCGACAATCAGTGGAGCGAACGATGAGAAACAGTGTTAAAGCGATACATTATGGCTTTGCGCCACCGTACCATTAACATGCCGTGGAAGGCGTCCAGTTCCGCGACAGTTCTAACGGTGCCGGAACCAGTCTGGTGTTTGGGCGACAGGGCTATGTTGATCAGTATCATGATTAACGGGCCGACAAGCAAACAGGAACAAGTTAATACAATGTAGAGGCAACAACACTGGATGCAGGTCCAGCCCATAACAATTCCCAGGCTCACAACGGCCAACGACGTAACGCAAATAAGAACGGGGGTAACCATGATTCTTTCTGATGAAGCGACGAGACGCGGCGAGACGACGGTGCTTATATCAGCGGGCGTATACACTCAACAACGCTCTTTAATCTCGCCGCGCTGATAATGCACAACAACACCGAGGGCCTCGCCATTTTTAAATAACCAGCGTTTCGCACTTTGCGCTCCCGAATGCTCCGCGTTGCGCCGAGGCTACGGCCATCTCGCGACGAGACCGAGGAACTAGGAGGCATTTAATTGATCCTCTTCAGAGAATCCATGGATAAGGGTGACTTCGATTAATATAATCGGCAATAATTAGTTTTCTTTCAAGATATCTGTTATTACTTGATATTATTAAGTAATAATTAGTACTAATTAAATATTAATGTGGATAGATTTATTAATTTTTCTTGTTTAATATAAGATTTGATCAGAAAATTTATCCAAATTATGTGTAGTTAAAAACTTAATTGCTTTAGACTGTTCTTTTTAATTTTTCGTTGTTCGACACGAGAGGAAAGATAAAATCAGAGATAAATTATATAGTTAGAAATTTTGTTTCTAGTTATTCTACTGGTTGAACTAATCGCCGATTAAGTTTTAATTCTTATTATTATTACAAAGGGCTGTAATTCTTTGTGAAAATTTCCGCCAGTTTCAGCTCAAAGCGCTGAAAAATTAAAAAAGAAAGTCAGATAAGAAAATGTAGAGATTAAATATTTAAATAACTCAGACAAAGTAATAATGAAATATTTCAAATTTTTCCTGCCAACGCATCTTCGTAAAAATCTGAATAAATATGAGAAAATCCGCGCAATTTATCAGAAATTTTTATACATAGTTACTGAAATTCCTCATCCATCATTTATTACTGAAAAATTTTACTCATTTTTTCAGAATTTTTCATAAATCTAAAACATGAGACTGAAAAAGTTGAGTAATTGTTTTTACCAATTTTTTCTTACTCTAATAAGTTATATGACTCTAAATTTATTATGAATATTTTATCATATATCTCGCAACGAGAAATATATTTTATTACAATAATTTAAGTAATACGCGCAATTATTCGACGGCTTTTTGTCGGACGATTGACAAATCATATAGAGAGACAGGGATTTGCGCGATGACATCGCGGATTTTACATTTGCTCAATCGCCGAGATTAGCCCGGGGACACCGCGGACTCCCCTTTTATCGGAGCGGTAAAAGAAAAGAGCCGCGCGCGGTGTAAAATCTCTTATTTCCACCCAATTTCTTCCGCGAGGTTATTAGAGTCGCGGGGGACTGACGAAATCGACCTTGCGTCGCGTCACAACGGCCTAGTTGTGAACAGCCGCTTTCGTAATACGCACGCCGAAGATAAGGAGATCGCCGATTCGGTGAACTGCCGCGTGTTTACCTTCAAAACGTGAGCATTAAAATCGTGCATGCTCCATTTAACGCGGCGGGCGAGGGCCGCGGATGTCCTCCGCGCTTCTGATGCTTTGATCGTACCGAAACTGAAATATTTATATTAATATTATCTTTTGAGAACAAATTATTTTTATACTACGTTTACGCGAGCGTTACTTCTGTAGTAACTTACGATAATTCCTTCGCGTAAACGGGATTTTGTAGTAACTTACGATAATTTACTCCGCGTAAGTTACTACTACTTACTATCAGAAGTAACGCTCGCGTAAACGTATAAGTACTCTACTTATTAATTAAGATTCTTGTTTAACTCTATTATACATTCCAAACTCAATTAGGTTTTATGTTACTTAGGTTTAATGTTATTAGGTTTTATGTTAATTAGGTTTTATGTTAATTATTATTAAAATCATCTCGCAGTAATAATGAGACGATTATTACGTTCCTTTTGTTTTTTAAATTTGATCAGAAGATATCGGCAATTTAATTCTTCGTTTAAACTTCTGAATTAATAACAATTGTTCACTCTTCTATCGAAGTTTTCACGAGGAATTAAAATTGACTTGCTAATTATACAATTTCGCGTTACGATTACATAAATTTTACTCATTAAAGCGCGCTCGCGAACTTTTTCTCTTTTTGCCGCGTTAAGTTCGAGATGTAAATCAAATCCCATTCAAATTTTCCGCTATTTTATCTCCCGCGTATCATGCGCTCCTAATATCGCGAACTTAGCTCTTGAAATCTGAATTCGCGACTCATTTCAGTTCGATTGCCACCCCCCCCCCCGGGCGGGAATTTCGAATCGGACAATCGTCGGCTGACCTCCTAGCTGGCGACTCCTGTTCTCCTGTTAACTTCGACGATTTTTCGAAGGTATCGAGAACACGTGTTCCAGGTCTCGCCTAACCTCTTGTGCAATGTTTTGGAATGAGAGACGTGTTTACGTAAATACCGAGATATTTCAGCACATTGTACGAAATAAAATGATACAGCGTGATACATATTATATTATATATTATAGAATAATACATATTAGAATATATTTATTTTATATTTTAACCTAAAACGTTTTATATTGTTGTGATATTTGTTATTCCTATATTTTTAAATTATTATTGCATTTTTCACATCCTAATCCTAGTTTACTTGCAACGTCATTTTACAGGTTCACGGAACTCAATGGCCTGTTTGTTTTAGCTGAACTTCTTGTACAGTTCATCTTTTCTCTTTTTCTTTCCAATGTGAAAAGAAAAAGAGGAAAGATGAACTGTGTAAAAAGTTCAGTTAAAACGAACAGGCCTATTTCTCACTTCTATTGGCGGCTTTGGTAAAGGATTGAAATAAAAGGATCCAGAGTCAAATAACGCAAGGACAGTTACGTTAAATCAAATATACGCTCCACGAATCTCTTCGGATAAATTTTTCAGGTGTTTCAAAAGATCTAATCTTATCGAATATATATGAGATTATCTGAAGGCATTTAAATGTTTATAATCTTCTGACGTGACATTTTTACTTTTTGGTTTTTAAATGTTTAATCTTCACATTTCTGGTTTGACGTTTATCGTTTGATATATTTCAGCGTTTCGAGCCGGCGATCTGCGGCAATTTTCTCAAGGAATCGAAGCCTCATCTTCTCGACATGAAGTCTCTCTCGACCTTGGAAGACATTCGTCGTCCGCGCGATTGGCGAAGCTCGGGAAAATCGCATCCGTCCACTAATTTAACGTGCGAAGTCACTTTCCATTCTCCAATGGGTGAGGGCCTCGAGGTTCCTCGTCCTCGATCGAGGAGGGTCGCAAATGCGGAGGATGGAAGCGAGCGAGCAGACATCGCGGCGTTATCGCGCGGCGTGGATCTCCTGCACGTTGCGCCCGCGATACCGTATAAAATGTCGACGTGAGGGAAATTTTCGGCTCTTTGTTAGACGTACGCCGCCGCGCCGCGTTGTGTTGCCGCCGACGACGATGGACCGACGACGCCGGATCTTCGTCGCGACGATCGTCCTGAGCTGCTGCTGCTTCTCGCTGGCGAACGCGTTTGTTAAGCCCGACGACAATCCCGACATCGGGCTCACGACGGTGAGTGCGTCGCTCCTTTACGACCTTCTTCGCGCAGGCATGATCGTTGTGACATTAATGAAGCGCGCCGCAAGAATGGATCTTGAATGTTAAAGACAGCTTGCGCAATTACCCTCTCTTCTTATTTCGTCGCGTTTATATCTTGGCATTTATAAATGCGTTCTTGGAGAAAAGAAAATAACGAGAGTAAATAATGCTCAAGAGAGCGACGCGTCTCTTGGAGGATCTCCTCGATCGTTTTCTGAAATCCCACTCTTGTTGAAATTCTTATTGACTGTCTAATTGATGCGCGAGCGAAGTAAAAGCGGAGGAGTTTAATTGATGTCAACAATTCGCCGTTCGAACAAATGAACGTACATTCCTTTATGTGTGTCGAACAGCCGGAACTGGTGACGAAATATGGATATCCCTTGGAGATCCACGATATCGTTGCGAAGGACGGCTACACTCTTCAGCTGCATCGAATACCGCGCGGTCAGGACGACGAGGAGGAAGCGAAATTCAGGATAAGAACACCGATACTCTTGGTACACGGTCTAGCAGGTAGTTCTGCCGATTGGGTCCTCATGGGTCCTGGAAAGTCCTTAGGTAGGATCCTCACTTAGTTTTAGAGCTGTGAGAAATGGCACTGGTATCAGTGTAAAGCTTATTATGACGTACATTCGCTCGATAAGGTAATAAAACAAAGGTCTTCTTTTAGCGTACATATTAGCAGATGCGGGTTACGATGTGTGGCTTGGAAATAACCGGGGCAACGTTTACTCGAGAAACCACACTTGGTTGTCGCTGACAGATCGAGCTTTCTGGAATTTCAGGTAGCTGAAATGTTATAAAGGGAGCCGGTGGCAATTTCATTCATGAATACCAGAAGAATGTTAATCACATAAAACTCGCTGCACTATATATAGCTACGATGTTCGTGACGGTTTAAGCTTTGTCTTTTATAGTTCAAGTGAGAAATCTGATATTAGATATCTAATCGAACTAGAAAATAATGTTAAATAATGTAAAAGTCACAAGTTGTACTTTTATACTTTTTTAAGAGATATTTTTTTCAATACAAATTTAAGATTTAAAAAATTAAATAAGGAAGATTACTGCAAACTTGTACATATTTCAGTTACCACGAACTTGGTATCTACGATCTTCCCGCGATGATCGATTACATTTTACACGCGACGGGACACGAGAGGATCTATTATGTCGGTCATTCGGAAGGTACAACGCAGTTTTTCGTGATGGCGTCAGAAAAGCCCGAGTACAATTCGAAAATCATTCTGATGATCGGCCTGGCGCCCGCAGCCTACAGCGGTAACATTCGCGGACCGATCAAGAAACTCGCCCAATTGACGTATTTCGGCGTGGTGAGAGATTCGTTCATTACAAGCATTCGATCGACCTCGAGATCGATCGCGAGATTGAATTCGCGACGACGATCCCTTTTTTATTTCTTTTACAGTGGGTCGGCGAGACTTTCGGCTATCCAGAATTCCGCTCGCGGACCGAATGGGGAAAATTCGTGTCGAACCTATTCTGCCAGAGAGGGGCGTCCACGCAAGTCATTTGCAGCAATATCCTGTTTCTCATCACCGGATTCAGTCGTGCGGAATTAAACACGGTAAGAGTAAATAACGTGTTCGATTCACTGTAACGCTTCTTCCTCTTTATTTCGTGTTATTGATCGAACTTCCTTCGTTGCGATAGGACTACCTGACGGTTGTCATAGGCCACGTGCCCGCTGGAGCTTCTTGGAAACAACTCGTGCATTATGGTCAAGGATATATTAATCCAGGTAACATCATTACATAATTGTACAAAGAGAAGAAAAATATAAATATGCTGAGACGTGCTACATTATATATTATAATGCTGAATAATCTGAGTAAACTTTAAAAAATGTTCCAGGATGTTTTAGACAATATGACTACGGTAGCGTCGATAAAAATCTTCGGATATACAATTCAACGACGCCGCCGGACTATCAATTGGATAGAATCACAGCGCCGATCGTTCTTTTCAGTAGCGATAACGATTGGCTAGCAACTACGAAGGTATGCCAAATTAGAAAATGTTCTTTTTATAAAAATTGAATTTGATTTAATCACAAATTTTGTAGAAACTTGTCTTAAATGTTAAAATTTCTCTCTTTCTAAAATTTATATATTAAAATTTGTTAAAATTAATCATCCTTTCTCTGTGATTAAATTCTCATTTAAGGACGTAGAACTCTTGTCTGCGAGACTCAACAACCTCGTGTTCCATTACAAGACTCCTGTTAGCGCCAACTTCAATCATTACGATTTCATATGGGGAAAGTCTTGTGTGCAAATGGTGTCACGGCCTATTCTGCAACTGCTGGCCCAATATCAATAACATCACCTTTTTTGGGGCTAAGAAAAAGAGGATACTTTTTTCCGACAGAAAGTTACAAGTGCGTGTAATGAATCGATCTAATTTATTGTTGTTATATTATTAGTATTATCATCATATAATACGTTGCGTTTACATATATAGTCTGTACTTGGTTAATTTCACTCCCGCTGCGTCAGAGATGCAGCGTTGCATCAAGTTCACTGCGTCACTAAACGTAAAGTGACTTCGCTTTACTTCTCATCTCGATTATAATGTCGCCCTATGTACATTTATACAAACTCCATCGTAATCAATTTGCGATCACTGCGTAAGAAACTACATTCGCGATTACAATTCATCGCGATCGCATCCAGCCGTCGGTATAATTACAAACCTATACTCCTTTTCCTTTAATCGCACTTGAGCATCGCCCGGGAAGATATCTTATCCGCTTTCAAAATTGTCCTATCGAAGCGTAACGTGTCTATCTTGAAAGAAATAGACGCCGAACAGAATTTTCGCTTCTCGCGGCTGATGCTTTTAAGCGATCGATCCTGATTTATTTCACTATACACGCGTAATTAGTTATAATGTAGCCTATGCTAACTTACACTTTAATCGTTTAGCATAACTTCTTAAAGTTACCCATGCGGGAATATGAACGAGAGCCAGTTTGCGAGTTTCATGATGAAATACGAGATGATAACTTTGGATAACTAAAAATCGCTCTGAGATACTTTATACTTTATTAAATTAAATAAATTTGGAATCGAAATAAAATTGGAATCGAAAATGTGCTTCAATATCTGTCCCTTCTTATTTTAATCCCATGATATTTGGATTGGAATGGAAAGAATGAATTAGTCCCACTGAAAAATCGCTCGCAGAACCGGCCCTGTATAATGTAGATGTAATAATAATGTACATAGTTGTATGTCGCATGATATGTATTAGTTTATGTTAGAATAGATCGGATGGATAGATCGGGAAGCTTCCCGCGTGATTCGTATGAAAATTTATGAATCGCCTACGATCGTGTGGCGAAGCCCCATTTATCACAACAGGCGAATAAACAGAACTTCACCGCGTCGAGGCACGCGCATCGTTACGCCTGCATGATTGTATGCCGATGAAAAATTGCGCCATAAACCATAATCGATACTTGAGCTCATGTGTTGGCCACTCGAGGTTCACCTAAAACGATATATCTATCTTTCGCAATAAAAACACACTTGATTACAATTTAGTTTCTATAAAAATTCGACAACACATAAATCTCCGATAACATTATCCGTAATAACTATAAAATGTACCGATATAATCGAGTAATCGTTTATCCGGTTCGGCAATACAATTCCTCTGAGGTCGTGTCGCCTCAAGTGTCGCAACAATTATAATTTGACATTTTTATTTTAACGAGATTAATTTCACGATATAGAGTTTGCAAACGTCAAGGCTACATATCTCAATAGATACAATAGAATTAAAACTAACGTTTACCTCTTCTCCACCACCACACGAAATTGACATCTTCGATTGAAAAAAAAAAGTGAATTACTTTCGTACAAAGCAGTTTTTGGAATCTTTTAGATGTACCTGTTTTTTATAGCATCTTCTATCTTGCTAATAAATTCTTTTAACAGATATCGCTCTTAAAAAGTGCAAGTGAAACAGAAATATAAATCATCGATATATAAAAGGTAAAAGATATTACGTTAAAAAAAAAAAACGAAGAATAGAAGTCTCCTTGATAAAAAGAATTATACTTTTTTATGCACGAAAAGCAAGCAAAGCAAAGTCGCGTTTTTGTGGTGGAGCGAAAGGTAACTGATTAATTCCTTTGCACATAGGGATTGGTTTTATTCATAACACTTTAAAGGAACAGAATCACATATCCTCGTGGATCCACGGAGATATAATCGTGGCTACAGTCATGGGGGAGGTAGCCCGTCATGATGCACACAGAATGCATTTGAGAAGCAATATAATATTCCCGTCCGGAAAACGCAAGTCAAGCCTTATAAAAATACTATCAACGGCAATATATATGTATAATAACGTATACAATTTTAAATATACTCGGCAATTACTCAGTAATAATTATGAGGCCATCGTTAATACGTCGATAACATACGCGCGGCACTTTGTCGTCGTGGACGAGGGAAGGCACGCGTACAATCGATTCTCGTTAATTCTGCGAAACGAGACACACTTAATTAATATGTCCGCCCACTCCGTTGAGACATTTCTCCCTGGCCTGTCTGCGAGGACAGAATGCACCTTGTTAATTTATATTCTCATTTAGATCGTGTAACAAATCCTAAAGTATAAGCGTCCCTTCTGCTTTTTGATATCTTGTACTCTATAACAATTAAATGCAACCACTCGTCAATTTTATCTCTATAAATATTATATATATATAATTTTAATTATAATAATCATCTTACTGTATCGTTCTTTTCAACATTGAAATAAAAACAGTCTCAATATCGCCGAGTTACAAGCAGAAATAATACGTTAGAATTATGTATAGAATTTTAATATATTCTTCAGCGAAGATAATACATATATATATGTATATACGTTAAAATATTTTCTTTCAATGAAGTTACGTCCATAAAATACGATCAAGCAATATTGTACTTGCAATATAAATATAGAACACGTGTATTGCAATCGAATGTGAATTAATTAATCCGGAGCAAAGTACGTAAAGCAAAGATAAGAAACGTGAATATGGAAGATTTATTAGAAAGAAGGCAGATCGTATAGATTACGTTCACTATAAATTCACATAATCATACGATAGACTAACTGAGCATTAGGAGTGATGCGTGTTCGAAATTATTGTACTATAAATGTCACTGTCGGTTTTCATAGTTAATTAATATATTACAAATACCTACAGCTCCGATATATATATATTTTCTCGTAAACTTTTCTGTTATATTATATCAGTACACGTACCTGTATTTTTTTGACACTATGTACATGCATAAATATATTATATACACGTTAAGTACGCATAGCGGTACGTTCTACGAAAATAATCAAGAGAACGATAAAGGAAGCTGTCATTTTTACGTTATATTGCATAATGAGAAATTATAAAGTTATATCAAAGAAAGATTAGGATAAGAATCCGAAAATCACGCTATGCAGTACTACAGAAAAATTTTATCATTATCTTAGAATTCCAATGTGTATATATTCAAATCCATTATTTAAATTGATAAACGGCAAAGAAGAACAAAATGGAAAGCAAGACTCTCAATTCCTGGAAAGTCTGTAAAAATTAGATCTGAAAGAATGTATCACCCAATAAATCTGACGTTAATCGGTAATAAATTCTTACTCATAAAACGTTCGCCTGATTCTTTTTTTCTTCCTTCTTTCATGCACACGCGCATGATATATAAAAAGATCGCACATACCAGGAAGTACGAAGATGATTGACTCTCTTATACTACTCTCCTAAATTTATATTTCATACAATATCTGCTCGCGTGGATCTGATTCCTTCCCCGTACTTTCGGAACGTATTTGGGATATCCGAGGCTCGGATGTGCAGAAAATCCGCATAACTTCTCTCTCGACGACATATTGGATTCAATTTGAGTAGCTCTAACTTAAATGTATATATATATATATATAATACGCGTATATCTCTTTATTGAATACGTATCTCTTCATTCGTCTAAGTATCCGAGATCCTCGGGTATCCGAATATAAATAGCTATATAACATTTCATAAATTCCTACAACAAAAAGCATACAAATACGTGGAAAGTCTCACAATCAATGATGATAAAGTCTAAACGATGCAAGTCTCGGTACTCTTTCCTAAGACTCGCTCTGTATGGTCGTTTAAAAAGAATATAAAATACGATACAAAGTATGGAATATATATTCCATGCGATTCTGCATCACTGTGCCGCATATTAAACTTGTAAACGGAGCTCGGTATGACGCGCAATCAATTGATCACAGGTGATACAACAACACTTGTGTTTTTCCATATCCTTCCGTTGTCCAACGATATCGATTGTTGCGAAAAACACCGTGCTCCGTTCGTGGAAAGACAATATTCGCGCCAGAAGATATAGAGATTTTTAACAATACTTAAGCAGCTCTTAAATAATTAACTGCAGTATATGGTGCCGAAAATTAACAGTATGTGAATATATATATATATCATTGCCATACCATATACCGTAACATACTGTTCAATACCATCAGCGTTAAGGATCTCCTTATTTAGAATACTTGTATAGTTATCTCCCCTGCATTCGTCGTCCGACTCGTCCCTATAAAAAATAGCGGATCGCCGTAGTTTATATAAAATAATAGCAGCCTTTGCAACAATTAAGTTTACAGCGGATAACACGATATTCAATTCATTCGCTATGTTACAATAGGAATTCATGTATGAAGTTTTCTATGTATACCACACGTTCTTACGGAAAAAGATAACGAACACAAAGATAAAATAGTGTGGTTCGTCGCTAAAAAAAATCACGTGAGTTCTGCAACGCGTACCGTTCGATTCGATTAAGATGTTGAGTGTTGGCACCATATTCTCTCTAACGCAAGTTACACGATACTTTATATAAACTTCTTTATATAAACGTCACCGCATTTACGTCGGGCAGAGTATCGTGTAACATCGATTGTTTTTTTTTTTAAGATAGCTCTAATATCGGAACTAAGTTATTTTACCGTACTCGCATACGTTCGAGAGAAGCCGGAGAAAACTATGAGATTTAATTACATCTCTCTTTTACGTGATGTGAATTTGGTATATACTTTTCGTCTGGTTAATACTTTTTCGTGTGACAACCCTACATTAAATACTTTTCACATTTACGATAACTCCACATATCGATCTTCGCAGTTGTCACTGTGAAAATCTTTCTCTTTTAACGTTTTCTAATAGCAGTCGTCGTTATAATCACCGGAACAAAAACCATGCGCAGTAATTCTAATACATACAATTCTCGTCTACGTATAATTTGATTCCGCGTTTCGTCGTAACGTAAAACGACTTTTATTTAATATTCAATTCTCTTACTCGTTAACTCTTTACGGGTCATATATTAATCTAGCAAAATGTCCCACGCGGCTCTCAGGCTCAATACTTCTACGGTTAATACTTGTGACGTAATACGCTTCGAAATTTGTTTGCGATTAGTTTAGAATAAAGTTAGAGCGGATACTGCACGTGTTATTCATTAGAATTTATAAATATCCAGGGAATACTGTGTACGATGATCTCTATGTAACTTTAACAATAAGAAGGTAAACTAGTCTTTAGTACTCCAACTGTCCAGTTGTAAGTTTACTCGACATTACTTTGAAAAACTATAAAAATTGTCCCTAATCACGCTATAGGAAATCGGTATACTCTCTCACACTTGGACGAGGAGTACACTATCAGATAAACGTGTAAATACAACTAACTGTTGCGGAGTAAAAAATATTTCCAGAATACGTTCCTACAAGTAAAAAACCACGTTTCCATAGAAAATTATTGTTACTGCGTATTATCCTAACAGCGAGTACAATTTCTCGATGAGAAAAGAAATGCTTGAAATTCACAACTGTTGCTACAATACGCGATGGTCCTTCGCGATGATCCATAAAGTGACCAGTGTTAACGACTATCGATTTAATAGGAATGTCCGTATAAAAGCAATGTCTCGATATAATTACTATCTGCATTATCTTTTATTCGCGAGTTTCAGTGAAAATGTACATGTAAGAGCTATTCAACGAAAAAGAGAAGAGGCTATTACTACGTTTGGTATTATGACTTTTCCACAATGTAACTAATCTATAAACTCATAATATTGTTTGGAATGATCATACAGTGTTAGAATATGTCTGACCTTTTTTTTAATTATAGTAGAGAAAGGAATGATTAATCACGTAATACTTTGGAAATATCAATCCGCTGCGCAAAAGAAACGGTACTGTAAAAGTACCTACAAGATTGATCAAAAGCACTCAGGTACGTTTTCACCTTTAGTTTACCAACTAAAGGCTGCGGAAAGTAACGTTACCCATCAACATGTCTATTCGCAGCACCATGTGTGAAAGAGAACAGTTAACTTAACGATAGATATATGTATATATATATATACTATATATATTTAATTGTAAGTTGAATTAAATATTTTCCGTATTTTTTAATACTATGTAACTACACGGGACGTTTATGTCCGACGATATTGTAGGTCTCGAGCTATTTCTACAAAAATGCATATCGAGTAATCGAATCGGAGGCAACCTTATTCTCTTTAAAAAAGAAAGCTCAAATCGAGCTTTAATTTAATGGAAGGCAAAATATCTGTTTCAGGAGACCTTTCCGCGGATTCTCATCCTCCATATCATCATAGTCGTTCTCATCGTAATTGCTAACGATCGCGTTATTATTGCCTGGGCTGTAAGCAGACCGGCGTTGTTTAGAACGAGAGAGCACCGGGCTTTCGTATCGGAAGGGGAAGGGCGGCGACAGCCGATGATGCTCGTTATAATTATTGTCGTTCTCATTCTCCTCCGAGTACGTCATTAGAAATACGTTATTGTGATAACCTTGATTGCTTGAGCCGACAACGGGGAATAGGGGATCGATACGAAGTTTCGCGAGTCTGTCTTGCAACTCGTACATGTAGCACTGCTGCAGCTGATACTGCTGCTGCTGCTGCTGCTGATCTTGATTGTGACGCTGCACAATGAAAAGTGGCTCTTGTCACACGCAGTCCTCCAGTGACATTAATAGAGGATTCACATATTCAAAACCATCGAATTCACTCTGGTCGATCTTCTCAATTTGTTTCCTGCAAATTTTCTTGCATGAACATTGCGTTCAAAATTTACTTGACGATGCAATAAAGTAAAGCAACTTCACGTAAATCTTTATACAAATCTTTTCTCATTAATTAAACTTTAAATTTTTAAATCGCATAAATTTAGAGAACTCTGTGATAACTTACGGATCATCCGGAGTCAAACGCACTTCCTCATCCGTAAATTCAGGCGGGAAGTTCGCGAGATCACGATCGGAATCCAAACGTGGCTTGTAAGGCGGTGTAACTTGTTTCTGCTCCAGCTGCGAAATTAAAAGAAAGCTATCGTTAACAAGACTCGTATTTTTTAAATATGTAAACTTTTGCATCTACGTCAAGACGATACTTACCATTTCCCAATCGATCGCTTTAAAGAAGGGATGAGCGACAATGTCGAGGAAACCAGAAGGTCTCTTCCCGCAACCCAATCTTTCCGCGGGATCCTTGCAAAGGAATCCTTTAAGGACAGACGCAGCCTTAACAGATAAGGATCGCGGTATACGTATGGTCTTCTCCAGAATAACTTGAAATAGGAAATCCTCGGTGTTCTTGTCTGGGTCCTCGGCCGCACCAGTAAGGTCGAAGGGACTACGGCCTGCCAACATTTCATACAGTAGAACTCCCAGAGCCCACCAATCTACTGAGAAACTGTATTCCTCGCCACGTAGAATCTCGGGAGCAATGTAATTGGGAGTGCCGCAGAAGGTGCCGGTGTTGTCGCCTTCCCGAATGCCCTCTTTACACATTCCATAATCCGTAAGCTTAACATGTCCTTCGTGATCAAGTAGTACGTTGTCCAGTTTCAAATCTCTATATATAATACCTGAAAGTGAACGATTATCGAACTCAATTAAACGTTCCATCCCTTACCAATTTGTTCAGAAAAAAGAAGGAGATTGTTTTACCCTTTTCATGTAGGAAGTTTAATGCCAGACTGATCTCAGCCACGTAAAACCGCGCGTGATCTTCGGGAAGACGGCGCTGTCTTTGCATATGGAACATGAGATCGCCACCACGCACGAATTCGATTACGAAGAACAGACGCGAAGGCGTCTGGAAGCAGGAGTGCAGGCCCACCAAAAAGGGATGATTTGAAGCTGTCTCGAATACGTGTTTCTCGGTCTGCACCCAATCGATGTCCTCATCGTCTGTCACCAGAGACTTCTTGATTACCTTCATGGCGTAAATCCTCTTGGTACGCTTCAGCTCCACCATCAAGACCTTCGCGTAGGAACCACGACCGATCACCCTGATCAGCTCGAAGTCGTTTAATGAGTACTGCCGTTGCATATCGTTCGAAATATCGCCCTCGTTCAATGTATCCAAAGGCAGTTCTTCCCCTTCCTCATGTCTGATTCCTATGAAATCGTAAATGTATGAAAAGTACATTAATAGCGTAAAGAAAATACAGTAGTATAGAAAAATTAATAGTTAAAAAGATGTCTTCTAATATAAATATAAATCAAATATAAAAAAAATGCGCCTTTGAGTATATTTACTAAAAAATACGTAAAATATATTATTTAATACGCAGAGTAGTATGAATTAATTATGTCCTTGCACTCAATATTAATCTTATTGCAACAATATCTTTGCAGAAAATTGTAATTTATCATTGGCTATAAAAAAATATTGAACAACGTGTAATCAATATATTGAAGTTATCTTACGATCGCGCGAATGCTCCTCGATGATCGGTGATGCCGTGATCTCATCCTCGAGATGAGTCGTTGGGACGCACGGATACGGATCAAGCTGTTGGTCGCCGTTTCTGTCGATTGTCTGCGACTCTGCGCCCTGCTGTTGCTGTTGCTGCTGCTGCAGACTCAGGCATGGCATGCGTACCACCTTGTGGCATTTTTTGTGCACGAGTAGTTTGCATTGGATGCACTTGAATCCCTGCCGCCCGAGGCCCCAGATCCGATCCTGGCAGAACGCGCAGGATGCCTTCTGCAAGTCAAACCGACGCAGCGATAACGCACGCAATGCTACGGTTTTAAAACGTCCTAGGACCGAAGTCTGAGTCGAAACGAATGATAATTATGTTTAAGTATCCGGTCTTAGACGCAGCGAGTGCTCCTCCAAAAGCGCTCGGACAAAGTAAAGTATACTGGAGAAAGGAAGGGGATGAACAAAACAGGTAGATTACGCGCGAAGCAAGATCGAGAGAGTTCGTACGTGAGCACAGTCTTGTAAGGATGGCAACTTTGCATTTCCAGCAACATAGTAAGAAAAAGAGAGAGAGAGAGAGAGAAAAGACAGAGCGATGCTCCCTTCTGTTCCCTTCGTCGACGACGAAGTCACTAGCCAGCAAGTTTTAGACTGTTGGAAGTGCTCTATGAGAGAGCTCTGCACACAACGTCGGTTTCGCCGGCCGCGTCACACCTGCGACAGATCTACTTTCGCAAAGATTGTGCATGAAGGAGGTGAACGAGGCGAAGGGGAGAAACAGGGGCGATGAATAAAGTAAAGATTGTGCAATGATAATTACATGGAATGATGCTTACCCGGTTAAATCGTTTCGCCTGAAAAATATGGCCATTCACTCGGTACAGCTTCCTCCATCTACGAGCGCCACGTCTGTAGATGCTTCCTTCGGAAAATGAAATAACATAAATGTCATAAATGATGGAAAGCACCAACTTGATCGATCGAATTCGCCGCGATCGACTTCCGCGATCCATCCATTCCGTACCGAAACGACGATGAAACCTCATTATATAATGCAAATTCAATTAGCCTTAGCATCATCTAATCAATTATTAATTGAACTACTAATATTAATCTCCATAGTAATTAATTGAATTATTTTATGACTGATCTACCTATGACTGATTACCAAGAAAAACAATAAAACTTTAACCGTTCTCTCTAAATACAGCTTCAAGTTTCGGAGATAAATATTTTCTCTGCGCTTTATAAAGACGCTTACATAATATCTCGTAACACGAGTAATAGCAGGCTTATATTATCCATATAAAGTCTTCGATTTCAGTATGTGTGTTCAGGAATTTTATTTTGATAATAAGGTTTCGTCGTCGAAGTATCGTCGAGTAACTTCGCAAATTGATTTCACGCCACCATCCTCTCTCCTTTCGTCCGGTCGCGACCGATTGCGTTATCGAACGACGTGCCGGCTTCGCCGGGAACGAACGAAGCGAGTCGATGCGAACGGGAAACAACAATATTTCGTGCGAAATGTGTCTCATGCTGTGTCGACGGTGAAAACGCGCTCCGAAATTATGGTAAGTTTGTTCTTACTACTCTAAAGGATTCGGAAAAGAGTTACGATTGATCGGATTGGATTCATGCTTTATCCACGAGTGACCGCCGAATATCGACTTCGGATGCCAGGGACCTGAGAAAGAATCGGCGAGGACTATTCCCACTCTTGAGTCATGCGACTCAAAGCAAAAGCTTGTTCTAGTCATTCTGACGCGGTGATTTCCAGGTTTCTTCAGATTGTCGTGACATCGATAGAATCGCTGGTAGCCATTCGACGATTATCGAGCGACTGTACATTGTGAGGAACGAAGTGTGTCTTAAGGTTTCTGGTTCCTCGCTACAGCTACATGGCTACATTAAATAAGCAATATTCATAAATGGCGCAATTTCTTTTCCTTCTTATCTTCCATTAAAAAGTAATCCAAAATTAATCTAAAATTAATTCAATTATTTTTTAATATCATAATGTAATTTAATTTTGACGTATTTTCTATATTTCCAGCAAAAATAAATTTTACAACTGATCAAAGTTTATCCATTAATTCACAAATAAAAAAGACATATCTTTTGAGTCCTTTATCGAATATAAATCGTGATTCGCAAAAAAATCAATTTATAAGTTCAATCTTTTGTAACTGTACCGGAGAATCAGAAGCCTTGGGAGTTTTTTCGATGTGTAACGCAGGCGTTGATGTCGATGAAGATTGTGATTGAAAAACGTATCGAAGGGAGAGCTTTGGTGGAGAGCGGGGTGTCGAGAGCGAGAAATGGATGTTTCTTCTACGGCTCTTCAGCTTCCGCACGTAACGGAGTTACGCATACGTGTGTCTGTCTATTATCGCGCGCTAATCGTTTCTTTCCACCGGACGGTTAATTAGAACTCGCTGGCTAGTACGCTAATATGCTATATATCGAGCGCAAGCGAGAAGCTTCGCGACTCGGCGAAGATGGCTGAGACGTTTCCAATGAACAGTAAACACTCACTGTCTTCTCCCTGGCACGGCATCCCGGGGGCGGGCGGCACGTTCGGAAAAACTGTAACAGAACAGAAAGAATTCACGTTCGTTTTGCTGACAAAACGTGACATTTCCTCTCCCCGGGTTTCGTCGAAACGAAATTTCGAGAGATACGATGGAAATGAATCTGTGCGAATTTTCTATATCGTGTCCGGTTAAACAGTAATTCCCATTTCCTGTGTCGTCCCGTCATACATTTGATGAAAAGAGATTAAATTTAAAAAAAAAGTCCCGCAAGATTAATGGATTATGGACACACGATATCTGAGAGGTGGTCTGAATAGAGCTACGTTAATAATTAATAGCGAAGCTGAGCCAGAAATATCATGAAGGAAGAAATTCTGCGAAATCATACTTCTTAATATCAAAGCGATCAATGATTTAAGACTGCGTATTTAATTCGCCGACGAGACGTCGAGTCGTCGATCGACGCCACTCCCGCCTTCGTCCCGTCTAGGTGGATTACGTCGGGGATCTCGACATAGGGTCGAATGCGTGAACTTACACGGGAAGCAATTCGAGTACCGGAACCCGATCGAGATTCGCTGCTCGTTGTCCAACATACTGTGCGTACTGGGCTGCCGTGTGTCCTACTCGGTATCGCTCCGGTTACGGTCAGATAACGAGTAACACTGAATTCTATCCGTGCCATCGAGCGCCGCGTTATCACTTTATCGCGAGCGAGACGGCGCGTTTTGCGATTAAATTTCCTTGCAAGTTTGCGCCGATAAAACCGCGAAGTCGACCAAGCCGCGCGCACGCGCGCGCGCGCGTGGAAAACCTTCCGGCCGAGAGCCGAAGGTCCTGGGACGTTTTCCCGCGGACGTTTTTAATCTCGTTACTCGCGACGGCTTAATCCCCCGCCTCAGGAGCAGTCACACAAACGCCGTATAAATTCTAATTAGCGAAGGACGAGTGAAGACACAAGCCCTTTATCAGAACAATCCCAATAACGTACAGCAGAAGGATGATTAAATATACAATTAAGTATATTGCGTCGCGTGTCGTTGGGCAGAGTAATGGCTTTATGAAACACAGAATCTAGGAAAGAAATGAAAGTTGGCGCAGCTAATGAATGGAATACAATTAAAGCCGTAAATTGTTCCGCATTATTCGCTTTAACGCTTTTAAAGCGGCCACCCAGCCACCCTAGGCGGCTAAGTCAGCTGATGTATCGCGGTTCGCGACGAGATTTGAGAGAAAGACTGGAATGGCCGAAGGTAAGAGGCCGAAAAACCGTTGCCGAAGGTCACAACGAGAGAGCGGACAAAAGGTTTTTTTTTTATCCGGAGACACATGCCTCGATCACACAGGCAAAATGCGCCGATCGTGCAGACCTTCAGAATAGATCCTCCGCTCGAACGATACTCAATGGATGTAGGTTGACGAACAATAGACCTATGGAACATCAATACCACGAATTCGTTAATAGATTTATCAAAAAGAGACTAAATAAATTTAAATCGATCCCGTCTATTTGAAGTGCACAGGTCAAATAAATGTATAAATGAATAATGTAGATTTATACGGGCGGAACGGATGTATTTATTTATTTAGAACGGAGATTTAAATCAATTTATAATCAGTCTATTACGTCCCAATTAAACCATTAAAAATTATAATGTCTATATTATGAAAATTAAATCCGTTATTAAATACTAAATTTGACAGGGTATCTATCGGCTGGATTAATAGCTCGTCTTGCTAAAATGACTCTTTGTAGAATCTCTATCCCATGAATACGAGACGAGGTGCAGTCGCGACAACTGCGTGGATACGACGCGTGTCATACGATCGCGGGTCCGCTAACGAGGCCATCGATGCTCTCCCGTTGATACAATATATGTAATCAAATCGTTTGTTACGGAAGAGAGAGAGAGAGAGAGAACCGCGGCTCTCACCGCGGACACGTATCGACGATGCCGGAACGAGGTGCACAACGGCGCGAGAGGTGAGCGCAATTCCTTGAAATATTCATGGACTAATTATCGCGGAGGGGGATCGATGACACGGGCGATAAAGACGATGCGATGTACACTCACCCCTAACGTGGGGGAATACGTGCAACGAGCTGTATGCGGGGTGCACGTACTACGACCACGACGACGACGACGACGACGACGACGATGCGTGGTATCCTAGAAGCATGGATCTATAATGGTAAGTGCATAAGTGCACCGGCGCATATACGCGCTATAGGGAAGGCAACACCGAAGATCGTACTTGAAACTTCGAACCCTCCACGTAACTGGATCGCCGTGTGTGAGCTGATGGGCGTCGATACGCGGCCGAGTTCTAATTCACGCTCTAAATTAAATATACTGGACAACGATGCATTCGTTGCCCTCGATTGTGCGAGCTAGAAAAGAAAGAGATGAAATTTATCGTCAAAGCAAACGCCGATGATAATCGCCTTTGTCGCTTAACCTGCCGCAAAGAGTGAACTCATCATAAAACAACAACGACGAGATGCATAATACGTTTATAGATAAAAAAAAATACGGCCGCGTTTTTGGAGAGCCGATGGATGCCTTGCCGACTACATTTATTACGATTATTCTGCGAAATTAATGCGAAAGGTGGAAAATGTGAATTATGTCATCAATTAAAATGCGATCGGATAAAGCGCGGTATGTGTAAGCGGAATAAATTTGATATAGCGTGGAAAAAAGTTTCTCTCCATCCATCATACCCGACAAGGAAAAAAAAGATGCACTAAACCGAGCGACAACTCGACAGCAACTATTACCAACCACAACCCTTACTTTTAGCGAGGACAAAGCCGCGATAATTAATTCACGTGACCGACTTAGAGTTTTATATTACTGCAATGCGCTAAACGTCTCTCTCGCGGGCACGACGATTTCCGTCAACAAACGCCAAAGCCGGCCGAAAGGAGGGCGGCCGAGAGAAGACCCGCGAATCATGCGGCGCGGCGGCCGAAAGACACGCGTTTTTCTGGGCGTCGCGTCCGGCGCATCGAGCGAGATGCACCGGACGCAATCGCACCCTCACAAGAACCGAGTGGCCGAGTATTATCTTGGCGAGCGGTAGACAGGCGGGTAGACTTTGACCTAGATCACGGGCTGCATCAAAGAAACACGAGGGGGAAGAGAAGGTGGAGGAGAAGGAAGAGGAGGAGGAGGGCAAAGCTGGTCGCGCGCCAGAGACGTGCTCTTCCTCCTCAAACGCGTATCCTCCCCACGGTTGCACCTACCCCAGGTGATCTCGTTGAACTGGAACTGCGACGGGCCCGCGGGCTCAACGTCGAGCAGCGACGTCATCGAGAGCGCGGACTCCGGCGGCAACGACAGCGGCAGCGGCTGCTGGCTGCACGGCCCGTGTACCCGGCACGTCGCGGTGGGCCCGATGCCGTAGATCAGCTCGGCGTTCGCCGCGACTTCCTCAAGTTCAGCCTCGGACAGCTCGTCCATACCCTCGACGGCGTCCGGCGGGCACTGGACTAGCTTCGTCGCCCTGGACGAGGTGCCGGGCTGCGCGAAAATGTCGTCGTGATGGAGGTGATGATAATATTGATGGTGATGCGGCGGACTACCGATGAGGATGGGGGGCGGCGAGATGTCGGCGGAGCGCAGTTGACCGATGAGCGGCTGCTCGTACTCGGCCGAGTCGCCGCTGCCCGGCGACGGCGGATGCGTGCTGGTGCCGGGTTTCACGTGGCGCTCCCGCGGCAACACCTGGATGCCGGTAGAGGTGATGGAGGACGGGCCGCCGCCGCCGCCGCTACCCTCGACGACGGTCGAGATACGCCGGCTCACGGCGGCGGCCGCGGCGGCCGCTGTCGCCGCCGAGTACGAATAGAAGGAACCACCCTGGATCATCATGCTGCAGGGTGGTTCCTCCGTCGCGACCCCGATGCCGGGCCCGGTCACGCTGAGCTCTCGCTCCTGCACGCTGGCGTAAGTGCTCTGCGCGGACAGCTCTGTCTGGTGCATTTGTTGCTGCGCCTGCTGCTGCTGCTGCTGCGACGGCGGCTGATGCTGATGCAGGCTCTGATGCTGTTTGTCCTTCTCGCGGCGAGGTGACCGACCCCGGTCGCTGACGGTGGTCGCGCTCCAGTAGCCCCACGCCATTCCGCAGCGAGTCCAGCCGTGCTTGCCTCGCCTTGCTCGATCGCCGCGGTAACGTATCTATTCCCTTTTGTTCACTCTCCAACCGCGCGCGATCGCCTCGCCTCGCCTCTCTGTTTTCGCGGCTCTCTGTCCCGCTTCTATCTCTCTTTCTCTATATATGTGTATATACCGATTACCTTACCGCCTCGCCTCGCCCCTTCACCCTTGCCCCGTTCTTCCCTTCTTTCTCCCGTTTCGTCTCTTTCTCCTTCACCGCCGTCGACCTCTTACAGGAGCCGCCGGGATGAGCATGCGACGAATCACCAGCCTCGATCAATGCTAGTTTACCGCCTCTTTTGCGACCTCTCTCCGCTCGCGGTGTAGCGAGAGCCAAGCGAGCCGACACAACCACCGTAGTCGAGTATCGCCGCCGTAGTCGAGGCGCACGATATGACGCAACCCCTTCTTCGTGGGCCAGGCTAGCTAGTCACGAAGGGGAGTTCTCTGCAACTCCGCGACCGATCCCCGGCTTGACTTCCTCTTCCCGCGACACTCTTTCCTCCCGCCTGCGCCGACCCGAGATCTCGGGATCTCACAGCCAGATTCGCGTCGAGCGGTAGCGCGACGGCGTGACGTGTGCGTTGCGCCCTTGCTGATCGGTCCGTGCAAGGATATCGACTACCGCCGCGGCGAGATGCGTTAACCGCCACCGCCGTCGCCGCCGCCGCCCGGCGCACGCTACCGAACGACATCGCGCAAACGCGGATCGCGCCGAGGTGGAGGTGATACATGTATCCCCCCGTCGTTCCCCGTTGGTGTCGGACCTACACCCGCCTATATCCACCCACGAGTTTCTGCCTCTCCCAAGCTCTACCCTCTTTCTCTCCCGCGCGCGCGAACACCCTTCCTCCTCTTTTGTACCTTTGCTGTTTGCTCGCTGATTATCCGGCGATTCTTCTTGTCACCGTTTTCAAGTAAACTTTGCGCCTCTCGCCGCCTTATAATATATTATATACATGTTTCACGTCCTTTTCGTTAACTCCATTTTCTTCCTGTCTCAACGGATTTCTCTGCTCTTTGTGTCTTTCTGCTTTTACGAAGAATTCCAAGAGGACCATTCCGTCCCACGACGATGCAATACACTCTATTCTACGTTGTCCTTTGCTCTATTTTTCTGGCTTTCTTCCATTTTTTACTCTGATCGTTGACTGTTCGTCTCTTTGAGTTATTATCCTGCATTTCCTTCGGTCACTGCCCTGTCGATTCTTCCTCGTTCTTTCGTGACAGCGTGCAGTCACCGCCTACCACTGCGACCGATACCGCGCGAACGTACATACATAGGTATTTGTAAAGATTGACGCGCGTTACATGCATCGAGAAACCGAGATTCTGTCGATATCGTGCGACGATGTCCGATTATTGTACATATACCGAATAAGGTTCACGTGTACCGAGTCACGTTTTCATTAGGAAATTATTGGTTTTTCACGAGGCTCCAGAAAAGAGACGCAATCTCGTTAAGCTACGCTTAATAAGAGAGTTATTTATGGGAACAATATATTGAACCTGACTCTGTAATCCTTCAAGATCAAGTATTTTAATTAGTTGCAGTTTCTCATTATCTTTCTCTGGAAAGTCCGCGATCGATAATTTCGACGATCCTCTTACACCGCGAATTAATTCCATCTCGTTCAAAAATAAGGAGGTATTCGGTGTAGAGAGTTGGTTTTTTCTTTGAAGCATTAATCTTCGGGGCTCGAAGGGTTTGTTTCGTGCTTATCAAACGGGTTCGATCGTCATTAAAGTCGCGCGGAGAGGAGCGAAAGAAGACGCGCGAGGGCCAAGTTCTTCCGACCGGAAATGTATGCGCGATCACGATACGCTCCGCTCCTTCCAAGAAGCATCTTGCCGTCGCACACAAATGAGATCCGTATCGAATTATCTCGGGGAAGTCTCGGAGCTGATGAATTTCTAATTTTATATCACACGCCGCTCTGACTGCATATAGAATCCTCGTGGGCACGCAACACGCGGCGCGCCCGAGAATGTTGTCATCCTTGAGGAAATCGCGTGTCGAATCGATCGATGTGTACACCGAATAAACACCGGCGCTGTAACGATTAGACGCCGATGAAGCTGTTTCGCCGTTAATCGCCGACTCGTATCGACGATAAACCACCGATAAGGCGAGCATCGAGGTACGTACGTACATACATACCGTTATCCGCGGCGCGTATCGATACTCGGGGCTCGTAGGAGCGCCTGCATAGCGTGCACTTAGCACGCTGTCGCTAATATGTACGGCCAAGATATATCGGTTATGCGTAATTTATGGACGGCTTCTTATCTAAACAGCGCGGCCATTAACGTGGAGTAATATTAAAGACATCGGTGGACATTTAACCGACGAGCCTATTTTGTCGCATACATATGTATTGCGTACCCTTCCCTATACCCGGGCGCTGATTCTACCGTGAATGAATCACGAGTACGGTGCTCCACTCCTCTAATTATGTAAGTGCAGACATGCAAGCGACTATCGTCGGGCGCAACGCGCAGTCTTTGAACGGTTAATGCGTCGCGCTAAAATCAAAGCAACATGCGGGAGACACGATTGGCGAAAAAAACAATCAGAGTTGCTCAAACGTAAACAGCCTGACTGACCGTGTATGATTATTTCCGTGTCCTTCTCGAGCTCGTACAGCCTCAGCGCCTCATCCAATTCCTGCTGCGAGGCGATCCTGCACGGGTCGCCCTCGTCGTCCACCCATTTCATCGTGAACTGCTCCGTACCGAAGCTGCATATCGTTCGCAACTCCTCGCGCAGCGCGTCCACCGTAATCCCGGGAGTGATGTACATGATATGTACGTCCCTAATGCAGGAAAAACGTCACGTCACACATCTGTCTTAAAATCATTGTTTTGCTTCGATTTGCATAATCCTAATTTGACATCTTCAGCATCGACTCTTTATTTATCTTTCTTTAAATTAATTCAATATATCTATAAATCAATTAAAAGACGGCGATACGAGTCAAGCGCGGTACGTGGTGCGCAACTAGAGAATTAATAGTTACAGAAGTAACGAATAACTGTAACTATTGGGAGCTTTCCAGTAAGCGACACAAGTCGACACAAACGTCGTTCTATCTTTCTTTTTTGGCAATGAGTAACAGAGACAAAATGACACTTGTGTCGACTTGTGTCGCTTGCTGGAAAGCTCCCATTGTAATCTGTAACTATTAATTCTCTAGTTGCGCACCACGTACCACGCTTGACTCGTATCGTCTTTTAATTAATTTATTGACATTTTCACGAGTCTAATGATATATTTCAATATATCTATGTTGACTAATTTTGTCACGGATATGATACACAATTTTAAGATCACAATAAAAATAATAAGCGACTTGAAAACTTTCGTGAGAAATTAAACGTCAACTTTTTAAAATTAAAGACAAACCATAAAACAGTTTTTATAACAACATGCATTACCCATTGTATTTAATTTTCACTCGAATGTCATCGTTCTCTGCCGTCTGTGTAGGCATTTTCGAAACAATGGTCTCCTACTCTGAAAGTATAAATAATCCAACCAAACAATTTTAGTACAGAAAACTCAGGCAAAGATCACACATCGGGCTTATCGTGTCGCGATTATCGGAACCAATGACGTAAAAAAAAAAAAAAATGCAAGTATCACCGTAAAAAAACCGCTGATAATCCGGATATGATATAACGAATGCGGAGAACCCCCAACTCTTCCGCGGAAGTGAAGTCGACGCGCGGGCACCTCCGACTCGGGGGGAACCGCTTTGTCGTGGCCACTCGCGGTCGGGCGGTCAAGAAAAACGACTGGGAAATTGGGTAATCACACGAAAGAAAGGGAATGCGACGACGGAGAGTCGCGGAACGCGGAGAGAGAGAGAGCGAGAAATCGTCACCGGTCCGGCCGTCACAGCTCTCTTCTTTTCGCGCACGCCCCGGTTAGCCCGCGGATCCGTGACAATCGTCCCGCCTTCCGCTGTCAATTAGCGGGAGCCGCGACGGCTCCGCACGTTCACGTACAAGTGTCTCTGTGACTCACCGCGATGAACCGCCGTCGCGAACCACCGCCGCCTTCGCCGCCGCCGCCGCCGCCACCGCCGTCGCCGCCGCGATGCACTAGTTGCACGCACCTTGTCGTCGTCGCCGAGTGAAATCTCCCCGGGAGAGACTCGGGTGGGGAGCGCTACACGTAGAAAAACGTAGAAAACGGCTCGCTGGCGCGGAACGCGGAGCGATGCGCGTGGCGACGCGGTAACATGAACCTAAAAACCGTAAGGCACTCGTTAACGCGGCGTGGAGCGTTGTTACTTGGCAGACGCCATGTTTGTTGGCCCACCGACCCACCGACTCTCGCGGCGCGCGAGCCGCGCGGTCGTCGCTGGTGCGCGGGCTTCGCGCCAGATGACGCCACTTGCCACGTTTTCCGCGCGCGTTTGCCGGAGCAAAAGAAAATCTTTCCTTCGTTCACTTTTATCTCTGCTTCCAAATGATTTTCCCTAATTTACGTATAATCGGGAAGTTAAACTCTTGTTTCTATGTAATAATGGGAAAGATTTGTACGTTTCCTCAAAATTCATTGCCTTACTTTTCAGATCCAGGGCAACTTTGAGTCGATTTAAATCCCGATTTAAATTGATCGGCGACTAATTTGACCGGCAGAATTATCTAAAACAAAATTTCGGATTATATAAATTTGTTCATTGTTTCTGATCCAATCTTTCTGTCTATATGTTAAACAATGAAACATTAATAATTCTATTCGGGTCAACAAAATGATACGAGTATTATTTAGTTTAAGAAATTAATCAGTGATTAATTCAACTAACCCCGTTTTTGCAGCGAAATTTCCAATTCGTTACCTTCTGACCTGATTATTCTTCCCCACATGTCGAACGATAAACAAACAATTCCAGTCACGTTAACGAGACAAGTATTACCTGATAAGTTAATCGCCAGTTAAAATTAAAGTTTCTAATTTTTACTTCTACCAATATAAATTAATTTACATTATTAATTAATTTATTTCTTTTTAATCTTTTTTTATAATTCTCAGGACTAGAGCAGACTAGAGAGAGATAAAAAGTAAGTTAAACCGAGATTAAAGTTAATCTGCATTGGTATAGAAATAGACATAAAATTCTCAGAACTAGAAAATAAAAATTAACTTTGATTATTCGCAGAACTAGAAAAAAATAAAAACCAAGTTAAACCGATCGAGAGATCAAAGTTAATCTGCATTGGGGTAGAAATAATACTCGAAATGAACGCAAGTTAATCGGAGTCGGAGTCGGAGCTCGAAGTTGGAGTCACCCTAACGTATTTGAATTAAGTGTTCCCCGCTAATGCGTCCGAGCTTAGCGAACATATGTTCCCCTGATAATTCCGCCGATGTCTGGAGAGTACAATCGATCCCCTTCTAAACTAAACTCCTCGAATCGACTCTCGCGCGTACTTCAGCCGTCCGCTGGATCTCCCGTCGCAGTGGACACCTGGCTCGCGAATCCCATCGGAAACTACGGGACGGTCCAATCAACGGGGGGGAAGGGAAGGGGGTGACCGAGGCGCGATTCCATTATGATGATGATGCGGGTGTAGAATTCATCAATCGAGATGCGTCAGCGCTACGCTAATACGCTTATCTCCGCCGCATTCCTCGCCAGCACGTTCAGACGCGAGTCGCGTCGATTTGTTCTCGGTTGCTCCCTCCACGTTCCCGTCCGCGCCTAGAGAGAGCCTAGAGACTCCCGTCGCGTCGCGCGTGTTCCGCTCGTTAACGCGCGCGAGTGTCTCGGACGCTGCCAGTGGCCAGTGTTCGCGAGGGCGGTGTCGCGGGATGTAAACACATCCGCGTCGCAGCTCGAGGAAGACCCGCGGCAGAAAGAGAGAAAGGGAGAGAGGAGACTTCCGACTTCCGACGGGATTTCGCTCGGCTCGGCGATCATGAGTTGACACGTCGCGCCTCGACGTCGCGCCAGCGTTAAATGCCGCCCGCGCCAGCCGCCGGATGGAGATGGACGTCGCGGAGGACGCCGAGGCCGCGCTGGACCCGCGCATCCAGGTGAGACGACGCTCTCGGGAAACGCCTCCCGCGTTCCGCTTTACCCCGTTCCTGCGCGCCCGCGGTCCACGCCCGTGGCGTTTTAGGTTAGGTCCCGTCCCGTCGGCGCGGTCGCGGTCGCAGTGCCTAACACCGCCTGGTACATTGTCCCACTTTGCTTTCACTTTCCTTCCTTCGCGCGGACGGACGTGGCTGAGAGACGCGAGATGCGCGTCTCGTTCGCGAATGTCCTAATCGCGTCTGTCACCTCTGCCGATGAACGGAGCAACGGAGTCGTTGTTTTGCGAGGAAGTGGAGATTCAATCGGGGCAGGGTCCTATCTCGAAATATTTCCTCCTTGGTTTCATTTTTCCTGGGGTGTTACACCTAAAAACGAGAAATAAATTACGTAAACGTAAATAGGTAAAAATATTCTCTTCTTTGTAATGAAAGAATTTATTTATTGAAAAGATATTAATTTAATTTAGGTATAGCTTGAAATAACGTCTTTGTTTTCATATACTGGAATTAGAATCGAAATAAAGAACGGTAATTTAAATTCTAATTAGCGCATGTGAAATTCAATTCAGGGAAGAGTCTAGCTCGAGACTCGAGACGCGTAGGAGGACCTTGGTTTCATTTTTTCTGTAGTATGATATTTAAAGAAAGAGATAAATGACGTGAACGTAAACAAGCATTCTCTTCTCTGTAATGAAATAATTTAATTTAGAGGTACAGCATGAAGTAATACTTTTCTTTTTATATACTGGAATTACGAGTTGAAATAAATGACAGTAATTAAATAGTGAACTTGAATTCTAAAAGCTATGGTACAATATATAATTTAAATTCTAACTGTGTGGATGTGAAATTCAATTGGGGAAAAGTTCTATCTCGAGACGCTCCTTCCTCCTTTGTTTCATTTTTCCCGTGGAAAAATCTAAAAAAGAGAAATGAATGACTAGAAATCTTCTATTCTCTGTAACGAAATATTTAATTCTTAATTTAGATATATAGTGTTATAATTGCCTTTTCGTATATTGAAATTACAAATTAAAATAAATGACAGAGTAATTAAGTAGCGATCTTTAAAGCTCATAGCATACGATGTAATTTAAATTTTAAGTGGAAAAATTTAGAAGAGTTTGTATTTGACATGATCTCATTTTGGTACTTTAAATAATGGAAATTATGTGTAAAGTATATAAAATAACATCTTATAGGATAAATTTGTTTTCTAGATCGAGTTGGAGAACTTGAACAATGCAGCAGACAATATTAATAAACTGGAGACTGAATTGGATGTAAGAAATAGTACTTCATTTCGTTTGTAATGTACAGGACGAACAGTGTATGTATTTGCAATATTTATTTAATCTTAATTAATTTTTAGGAAGCCCACACTGCTTTTGGGCAGCTCCTTTCGGATACAACAAGGAGGCTGAAAGAAATTACGGATAAACTGGGCACTAGCTGCATTGAAAAGGCAAGATGTTATTACGAAGCACTGGAGATGGCTCATCAAGCTCAGGTAGAGAGTCTAGTCTCAAATCTGATTTTATTGTGTCACAAAATAATAGTATAAACACAGTATATAAAAATGTACATATCGAGTTATGTAGAATTTTAGTAAATTCAGTAAATGTTTTTAATGGCTTCAAGTGTTTCACAATGCTCCCAAAGAGAACTGCTATTGAACGCATGGCGAGATTACCACACGTTGCGCGTTCTACTCTGATGCTTGCTTTAATAGCGACGTGAATGAGCATATCCTGCTATGCCCGATTGAAATTCCTCTCGTGCCGATTTAATGGATCGCGCTTGTAATTAAAATAAAGCTTTATAAATTCAATATATACCGAAAGTTGTAACTTATTTATATTATTTATTTTAATACAGCTCATTAATGAATTTTGATACATTTATATGATTTACACGTATAACGATGAAAAATTTATTAATTATTTTATTATTTGAACATAACATTTCATATTTAAGGTAACCTGCCATTATAAGTTAACACCAGTTTTGAATTAAGCGATTTGAATTACAATTAACCGAACTGTTACGTAAGTGAAACAATGAAACATTTCCTCTTGCAATTTACAGGTGCAGTGTCAGCAGCAGGCGCAGCTATTTCAAAGAGCCAGCGAAATTCACGCAGCGGCGAAGGAAACAGTCGCCCTGGCCGAAGCGCGATTCATGTCTCATCAGCATGAGTGGAATTTTGACCAGGCATGGCAGGATATGCTCAATCATGCTACCATTAAAGTAAGTATAAGAGTTAGAACGCACAGCACGGTGACCGTGTAATTTTGAAAGTATTGCGAAACATTTAGAACGATAAAAATATCCTACATTTTATTTATTTATTTTTGTTTCACATTAATTAATTTATCATTCGTCAAGAAAAATAATAGCAAATAAAATTAAATAATGTTTTTTTGTCGAGGTCATGGACGCGGACAATCAAAAGGCGGAGTGCGGTCGAGAACATCACAGACGGGCGATGCTGTTCCACGACGCCGAGAAAAGGCTATTGCAATTGGAAGAGAAGCATCGAAATGCAATAATAAAAGCGAGATCGTACTTTGAGGTGAAGACCCAGTGCGATCAGATGCTGGCGACGCAGAAGGACAGAGTAGAGTACCTGCAGCAAGCTGTTAAGGAAGCCAAACGTAATTATGCAACGAGTCTCCGGACGTTGGAAGAAATTAGTAATCAGATACACCAACAACGAAGAGATTATGGTAGGGTGAAATATATTTTAGAAATATATGAAATAAAAGTTTCTTCTTTTTTTTTTTTTTTTTTGTAAATATAAATATTTGTATTTTAGATATCGTGGCTAAGGGACCGCGAGAACCTGGCGTCGGTGCCGAGCTCATTGGTTCAGACACGCGCCAGAAGTATAAGAACGAGTTTAATGATTCCGACAGTCACAAAATATCTCCCATTAGATATAACGAAAATGGGAACAGTGAAAAACTGCACGATATCGAAGTGAGTAAAATATATGATGATTAATCTCGTGCAAAGCATTAAAATTGTCGTTTTCTATCGTCTATCTAAAATTTACAGAAGTCTTGCTCGACGAAGAATGATGCGGAACATCTTGACAAGAGATCCGTCGACGGCAGCGAGAGCAAGTTCACGCAATGGGAGCTCGAGTTGCAAGCCAGTGTGGAAAAATTAAATCGCTTGTCGATGGAGAATTCGTTACATGTCGAGGAGCGCGATGCACAAAGTTCTTCCGATCTGCGATCTGACACGATTGAAGTCAACACCGTGAACGGGACGTGCTACGATCCTTTATCTGGAGTCGAA
This sequence comes from Temnothorax curvispinosus, assembly GCF_003070985.1. Classification (NCBI taxonomy): domain Eukaryota; kingdom Metazoa; phylum Arthropoda; class Insecta; order Hymenoptera; family Formicidae; genus Temnothorax; species Temnothorax curvispinosus. Next base: position 50,567 of record NW_020217095.1, on the reverse strand, counting down.
CTGTCTAAAACGCGTAATTTAAATCATTTTTCGAGATCGACTGAAAATCCGGGGACTTTGGAAAGGGACAGATTTAGCAGATCGAACTTGCTCAAATCGGGCTCGACGATCGATTCGACGACGGCGTTACGCGGCGCGTCGGCGCTCGCTTTAAAGAGCAACACTTCGAAATCATTGAACAGTAGTCCAGTGAATAGAGGTACGTCCAATTTCGAGAATAGGATCACCGAGAAAGCGGGAAGCGCAGGTATATCGAAATACGTGCCAAACAGAATCTCTCAATTCAATATTAAGGATAGGAAAACACAGAGCAGCTGGGACATTAACGCCCCTAACAATGCCGACGTGGGTGCTACGAGGGAGGAACTGGGAAGAGATAGACATAGTGATACAAACGATACTTTAGCCAATAAGAGCCACGTACAACTTACGAATTTACGTATCGCGCAAGTTTCTAATATCGAGTTCCTGCCTGCGGAATCTAGTTCATCGGGACGTCACGTCGCAGCGTCTCCCGGCGTCAGCCAACACTCGACGAACTCGCAGGGCGATGTCGCATTCCCGCAATCACGATCTAGCTCCAGTATTCTGCAAAAGAGTGCGTCATGCAGTGCCAATTCCAGTCCGATAAAACGAAAGAACCTATTAATATCGTCCGCCAGATCCTTGGATACCGGGAGCGCGGACCAGCTCGACAAGGGTTCAATTTCCAAAAAGATCGCGAGTAAAACCGCCAGTATTAAAGAGTTACCGTTACTATCGCTCTTCGGACAAACGTCCGCGTTATCAGCGGCGCTCAGAAGCAAGAGTAGCAGCATGATCAATTTGGGCAGTAAACGAAACCTGAAGACGCTGCTGGACAATACTCATCTGGGCAATATACAGGCGATCAGCGCGGAGAGATTGGCGAACGTGAGGCAAAAGTTGGTCAACGATTGTCCGGAGGCGAAGACGGGCGATGTTAAGAAATAAGTACAAGAACACGATAAAATATCGTATCGATTACCGATAAGTAATTTCTGCGTTTAACACGTGTGTAAGTATAGAATTGTTATTGTCGTTCACAAGAAGTTCGGAAATGAATGAAACGTGCAGGAATGAAACGTTGTAGCAACGTAACTAACAACATTCTGAAACAATTTCGCGTTTTCAAAGAGTTACGAGAGACATTTCTGTAGCTTTGCTGTAGATTATACAGCAGCTAGTTATCGAATGTATGCTGCAACGTTAATTAATGATATGTATTATACAAATCGAATTTTAGTTAGGTATTAAGTTAACAATTAATACTTGTATTAAAACTAAACGTAATTACAGCATTACGATCAAAAAATGTGATCATTGAGGTATCAGCACGGATTAATTAAACATAAATCTACCCGCTCAGTCCCAATTAGGCATATTACCTGCTGTTAAAAATCGACCAGGCGATGTACGCATCGTATCGTTTACTATTTTCTAATCTTTTAATATGTGCTTTTTTAATAAAACACGTGTTTCTTAACAACCATCCATGTGTATCTTATTCGCGCGACCGATTACTCTCGCGGTATTTAGTATATAAAAAAAAAAACTTTAAATTTGCGAGATAGAAAGGCTTCGGCGACGATTATCGGCCTGCTTTTAATTCATAAATTCAAGAGAGCTGTATCATAGATAACCGATATCTACATATCGGACATATTTCGCACAAACAGATAGATATCGAGGCAGAACGCATCGATTGTAGCAACGAGCACGAAAGCTAAAGGTCAATGGCTTTTATATCGCGTATCGTTTTTCCAGTGTAAAAAAACAGACTTCTATATGAGTTATAAGGCTGAACGATTTTTAAGACCCGCAGGAGGAAAGCACGATGAGTCGAATTTTCTTATAGCGATATTGCGGCTGATATCATTGCGACTTGTTTCTTCTTTGTTCCGAGAAACGTCAAGATGGCCTTATACATCTGATCTAAATACCGTGGCGTATCGAGCATTTTCTGGCTCTGACGAGTGTAAATTCTCTTGAACTAAATTACAGCGAAATTAAGAACGTTTGTCAATTGGAGTTCAATCGGTCGTCAAATAGATCATTGCATCACGAGTCACTTCGGAAATCCAAAAAAGTCCGTCTACAATATCTCGCCGCTATAATATCTTAATAATCTCTTTTAAATTCCGCAGTAATTGTCAAGGAGAGAAAATTAGCTCGTTGGATCTGGGTAAGCTCAGTGATAAGCAATAATGCTTTATGACAAATTGTTTGGCTAATTTGGGGCCATTAGCGACGTTATTTGAGAATACAATAGCGAGTACAGATGATAAAACTATAATTTTTCAATTAGTATTAAGTGGGCATTAATTTTAGCTTTAATTAAGAGTTTAATTATAAAGATACGTAATGTTGAAAATAACGAATAAGTCACGAGGAGAAATGTGTGATCATATATCCATATTGCTAAATATAAAATAATCAATAATTTTATGTAAGAGAAAGAAGTGCATTCATAAATAAGATACATGTTTTGTAGACGCAAGTCGAGTTTCAGACACCGGAAATTACAATTTTGCACATCACGCGAACAGACGCTCGTGGCGAAGATCAGCCGATCGCGGAGACACGCGTCATCGACGAAAGGTTATCAAAATTGTGATAAGAGCGGCCGAAGATGCTTCGCGAAGAAACGGACGAAAGGGTTGATTATAGAGCGGCCAAAGCCGACGGCCGCGTGATAAATAATCACCGCAAGGCATGTGATATCTGTACGCACGAGACTGCGAACAAAGACGCAAATCGCAATCGGTTATCATAAAATTCATTCGATAAAGGAGATTGTAGATCCCCAATTTTAACAGATTTTTTTGCAAATGTATCCCAACATATTTTTCAATCAATCATAATTACGAACACAGTTTCTTTAACATCAGGAGTAAATTCTGTAAAGTATAGAGAGACTAGCCTATTTTTTTGCAAAAGAAACATTTAACGATATTAACTGTATGTAAAATTAATAATTATTTTGATAAATTTATTTGCGGTAATTAATACTGTGAGTTCAAATCGAGATTAATGATTCTGTTTGCTTGAATAAGCCAGCAATTACCAAATTAACGTTTATCACTTGAGATAAAAAGAAATATTGTATAGGAATTAATTTTTATTTCCATCAATCGAATTGTAGGGATTAAATTATCTTCATCTCGTTCGAAAGTATTCGGACAACGAAAGCAGAGTGCAGAAAAGAAAGGAAATCTCTAGCGAGGCTACGGAGGACGAGGCGGAAGATGAAGAACGGAGAGCCGACGAAGACCGGAGTGAGGAGGATGATACAAAAGTTCAGAAAGTAAATGCAAACCAAGAAAAAGAAGAAGCGAACGAAAACGAGCAGGAAGCTGCGCAGATTGGGCAGTGCGCGATTTGTCACATTATCATCGACGACGCGAATCTCGGTGGAAGCGTCACCGATTCTGAGCAGGATCCACGCTGGTCCGAGGGCTATTTGTTGTGTCAACGTTGCGTACGAAACTTTTCAATTCAAACAGGTAGATAAAATGTCCATCTTAACTATCGTTATATGTAGAAATCTAAAAAGAGAAAGTTGTAAGATTTTCAGAAAAGAAATATTCTATTGAACATCCTACTCGTCATACACACAATAGTCTCTTTAGTCTCTTTAAAAAAATTATACCTTTAATCAAATAGTCTTGCAGCCAGTAAGTACTTATTTCTTTCTGCGTTGCAAGAATCAACGTTATAAAAAAAAAAAAAATAAGAAAAAATCTTTAGAATATCATAACATTTCTAAATAATGAATCAAGTGACGATATCTAATTAATCAGCGCAAGTCGGTCGGCAAACATGCGCTTAATTGTCGTTAGATTTAAAAAAAAAAACTAAATATTTCCTAAAAAGAAAGATATATCCTTTTATAGATACGGAGCCCCCTCAGCCTCAAAGATCGCACGCGAGTTTCTTCCAGGGCAGAGGCAACGATCATGGCGATCGCCTACGTTTGAGGACGTGCAACCCGCGTCGCGATCAGTGGGCTTGCAACTTCAATAAGACGACGCCCGTCGAGGCGAATAACGAGACTTTAGATTGCGAATCGGACGTTTCGTACGTCGCCGGTCGCGATCGAGGCAATTCGCGACGGGAGGAGCAAACGAAAAGCTGCGGGAGACAGTGTCAACAGCAACACAGCTATTGCAATCTGATGACGAGGAGAAACAGCGCAGCGGATCGATACACTTCCGAGATTAAGGTCAAAAGTTCCTCCTCCGTCGACTGCTCCCGTAGACCCATACGTTGCCCACGCCTAGACTGCTCGGTGAACGTCGCCTTCTCAGCGCTCACCCATCACTTCCTCTTCGACCATCCCGAGGTGCCTATTCTCAGCGTTGAGCCCGGCGCCGAGAGCACGCTCATCGTCAGCTACGGAGCTCTCTCTTGCAATTCCAGTCGATGTCTAGCTCTCTTACTGGTGTCCGGAAAGCTCTCGTTAGTATACTATCGTCGTATAAACATTGCACAGAGATGGTGCATTCGATATACATATTTCCTAAAACAATTTTTTTTTATATAAAAAAATGTACAAAGATTTGGTTTGAGTTTGATTTAAAATTAAAAAAGAAAGACGATAACCGTATATAATATACGCGATTAATATTGATTATAAACGCGCCTAAGTCAATCACTAATCGCAGAAATTTCTATAACAATAAGAGATTCCTCAGCGAGACTGTTCGGTGGCATTCAAATAAATCCCAAGTATCGGAATCGGTTGCCTCTGCCGGTGTTGGCAGCGCGTTTGCACAGCAGTCGTAATTACGCGTGTTGCAAGGAAGTGCACGCCGGCGGAGAAGGTCAGGGTGAGAAAGACATGATCATCGCCTGGGTAGCGGGATTAGACGTCGGCGATACAGCTGACAGACTTCGATGTAGCATCCAGGTATACGTTAGATCGATTCGCGCGCTCAAGACGAAGACGTATCAATGCTTGAAGATGGATAATGACATTTGAATGGTTTAACTGACAGGCCGTCGACAGCATCGAAAACGGGGGATTCCGATCGCTTACGTACACGGGCCCTGTGACCTCCCTGAGAGCCGCCCAATGTCCACGTGACGTCTTCTTAGCTGGCGACTGTATAGTTCTCCACGAGGGATTGATCAGCCATATCACTTCCGGCTGTACCAGTCTCAATGTAAATGTTATTGTACACTAAACTTGTTAACACGTATATATATCCTTGTCTTAAGTAACTGTCTTGAAAATGTAAGTCCATCCAATATAAATTGCAAGGAACATGCAGGAAAAATGGGTAAAGTGAATGAAAGACCTAAAGTTGCGTTTCGTATCACGCGCAATCTCTCGTTTATTTCTTAAAAATATCCTCCATTAGCCTAAATTCACTTTACTTTTCGCATCATCCGGTCTCAGTAATCTCATTGGTCGTAGGTATTTAAATAAAATATTAAATTTCTCGCTCTTTACACATACTTGATGACATACAATAGATAAAAGGATGGTGCAAAGGATGGTATTGCGAACTTACTTGAAGCAGTAAAGGCAAGTTTTTTTTCCTTTTCTAACAGTCCGAATTATAAACTAGTCATAGCAGGGGGTCGCGCGTACGCTTTGGGAATGAAACCGTACTTGCGAGTCTTGGGCGCGTAAGCCCAAAGCCAGCCGTCCACCGTTTGATTTCCCAGATCTGCATATATCCAATCGGCCCGTTTCACCGATAGATCATCCGGCGCCTGCGCCTTGTAATCGTAAAGCACCACTAATTCCGTGCCGGTCGTCTCGTCCCGGAAATCTCGCACTCCCTTTTGCTGCAATGACTCGCCTCCCGGTATATTGCCCCCCGTACCTTTGCCTGTAAGACGGATATTGTTAATACAAGTCGATAATTATGGAAAATCGATAACAATTGTAGTCCTGATAGAACTCCTACAAAACTCCATCGAAATCTATTATTGATTTATGTATATATATATCCCAGCAAATCTTTCCAAGATTTATTTCTCGATGATTCAATAAAGAGCCAACCTGGACTGTGAGCCTCTGCGGACGCTGTATTTGTAGTGGCAGTGGTGGCCAGTGTGGTGGCGTAAGAATTAAGAACGTGACCAGGATAAACGAAACCGGACGGTACGAAACCCTCGTTGCCGTCGCAATGTCGGAGCACCCAGAACCAATCTGGATCGTCGCGATTCAGCACGGTCACGAATTCGCCCCTCTCAACGCTGAGGTCGTTCTCGTCCCGCGCCACGAACGTGTAAAGAACGATGTATCTTCCGGCTGATGGATCCTGCGGGATGCACAGTAGAATTTCTCGCTGATGAGTCTTCGTCAAACAAGATTAACGAGTGCCATAATGAATTCCTAATTCACAACCATCAATACTTTATTCAAAAAAATTAAAAATTTTCAACATCGGGAAGATACCAATTTTCATTGAGCATCCGGATTTATATTTTTAACGCTCGGAGAGAGATATTAAAATTGAATGTTAGGCATTTTTATAGTACTTCGGCCAGTCAACTACCTTGAAGAAGGGATGTACGTCCGGCTGGGATGATATAGTCTGTATGGAATTCTGGGACTGCGTGATGTTAGAGCGATTGACGTTGACATCCGCGGTGGTGATGTTATTTCGCGCGTAGCTCTCGCAATCCGAGGCTGATCCGGTATCGGTCTGTTGCGTCTCCTGCAGACGGCCCGTGCTGAGAAGATCGCATTCGTTTTCGCTGGACCGCGGCAGCTTCTTCTTCACGTTGTTCAAACTGGCCAGCGTCAATTCGGCCAGCTGCGACGTGTACGGGGCGCAATACGAGTGCGGCACGAAGCCCTCCATACGCGTGTCAGCCGCTATTACGTACACCCAATCGTTTTCTCTGTAAAGCACGTTTACTACCTGAAACGTAAAGGTTCCGATATTAGTACTAACTTTTTTTTCTAACAAATACATCGTTTCGTTTTTATCGTTTGCGATTGTATAATTTTTTATGTGGGCAAAGGTGAGGTAAAAAAAATTGCACGTATTATAGAAATTGCTACGTGTGTAATACAAATAGCACACAGCTTGTAATACGTGATTAAACAAGGAAGAGAACAATTCTGTAAATTAATCGCTGACCTGGCCCCTTTTGACTTGAAGTTCATCGTCCACGCAGGGGGTAAAGTCATGCACAATGACCATTTTACTGTCCGGAGAGAGTCCATTCTCCTTTTCAATGCCGACCCTTACGAGAGTCTCAATGCTCGCGCTTCCAGTTATCCGACCAGGCGGCAATGGCACCCTAGTGCCCAAACCAAGTCCTGTACCACCCGTCCCACACTCTTTCTCCAAATTAAAGTTGTGTGTTCCGGCTATTTGGAATTAGCAATTTATCATAAATGCAAGTAAATTTACATACGACTTAAAAATAAAATAAAATTGATTCGTCTAAGAATTTTACAAAAATTTCATACAATTTTTTAAATAATAAAATTCTTTCTGAAAGAGAGAAAGAAGGATCATTAAGATTACGAAAAGAATTATTTCTGACGTATGCTTGCAAGACACAGCAACAAAAATTATTTCAATCACGATGAAAATTGCTTGTACAAGGCGCACTTCGGAAAAACGACAGTAATAGTTATAATCGACTTTAAAATAGACGCTTTTTCGAGGAGACGATCTCGCATTTTCCGACGGAGAGAAAAATCGAAAGTCGCGCGTAATCGGTGCATGAACTCGGCCCGGCTCGCTCTTCGCGGTGGCTACGGCGTGGCCGAAGCTGCATAACCGGTCCCGAGCAACAGGTGATCAGGCCGAATGTGACAACTGGCCCTCGCGACCGAACTGCCATGCCCTCGGTCTTCCCTTCACTCTCCGCCTCGCTTCCTCTTTCTCTCGCTCTCTTTCCGCGACTCGTTTACTCACGTTTCTTCTTCTTTCCGCGACGTATGCGTACAGGGCACAGAAAGGCCATTCTGCGGGTCGTTCACGGAGCTCGCTCCGAAAATTCTCACATCTCCAACGCGGCGATCATCCGCCTCCTGCGGAATGCGCGCGTCCGATCTCTCGTCGCGGCTGTATATATATTATATATATATGTATATAATGTATGTGTTACACCGAGGAGATCCACGCGGAAGGACGCGGTGCCGAGGAAAGAGAATGTCTCAGGTTGAAACTGAAATCTGGCCGTCACGCGACCGCGCTGGAACCGAGGCACACACCTTCCGCAACGGCGATCGGACGCGTTCTCCGCGTTCCCTTCCGTTCACCGTCGGGTTCTCACGGGTCCTCGGGGGCCCAGGACACCACAATCGCGAATTAATCCTGGACACGGCAGGTAGAGAGCGCTACGGGATGATGATGGGAGACCCGTGGCCGGTTCCCGTTAAATTTTCATGACTCGGACGAGATCGACACTATGCTGAGCATAGTATATTATACTCCCTGAGACTTGAGAAGACCGGAGAAGACTCACTCAGTGAACGAGCTGAAGATATTGTGTGGACACTGAAAATATAATACGTACTCTCATTAGTATATAGGGGCAAATGGAATAATAATAATAATTAATATGTAACTGAGAGAGATAAAAATGAAAATAAATTGGTAATAACAAGGAATTTGCTTTAAAAGAATCTTATCTTTATATATTGTTCAAGAATGGCTGCAATAAGCTTTTCTTTTAGTTTACTCTTTTATTTTTCTCTTGCTTTGCCTTTAATTTGTAAATAGACATCTTCGTAAGAAAAATATAGATACTGATAAGTCTAGCAAGTAAATTGTCAACAGGTAGAAAGCAGATGCGAGTAAAAAAGTGGTATCCACTCCGCACAATAAGTTTATTATGAACTATTATAGCTTACCAGCTACGAGCTTGCAAACAAGAGTATCCGTTGAACGCGCGTACTGCTAGATTTCTGCCGTTAATCCGTTAATCAAATTGTTTTACTTGATTTTCGCTGTCAATCCGCCGTCATAACTTTCACCGTAATTCCACCAACAATATTCCACATAAGTTCTGCATCAAAACTGCACCATAATTTTTCTACTGAAAAAAATTTGCAGCAAACGTTGTAAAGTCTAATTTCGACTGACTTGGCTGTTCTGGTTAGATTTTTGACTCGGAGAACCTAGAAAACGTAGACATGCAAGAAGATAAATATCTATTATGTCCATTTTATCTTTGGGTCCGTTTTCTAATAACCGAACTGGCTGCGCTCGTTCAGCAGAGTTTATCTTTTGCACTCCACTTTGGAAGGAAAAAGATAAACTGCGCTTTAGAATACCTGCATTTATGTAAATTTATCTCCACTCATCTCTCTCTCAATTCTCCCCCTTTCACTCCCTCTCCTTCTCTTTCTCTTTACTCTCATTCCAAGACAAAGAGGTTAAACGAGGGAGGCTAGGCCATGGTCTCTTGAGCTTCGAAAAATCGCCGGAGTTATCAGGATAACAGGATGAGCGAGGAGGTTATGCGAGAGGTGGCAGAAATAAAATTCGATTCGAATCTCCGCGCTCCTACTGAAGTTTGCTTCGATCGTCTCCAACGTCACGTTAACCAACCTCAAAATCTGAAAATTTGGATTTGCAGCTCACTTCACCTCTTCCGAGTGAAAGTTTCCCAGAGGGCGCGAAATTTGAATCGGATTTGACTCGTGCCACCTCTCGTAATCCCCTCGCCCATTCTGTTCTCCCGATAACTTCGACGATTTTTGGACGGCATCGAGAGCCACGTGTTTCGCAACTCTCGTCTAACCTCCTTCCTTAATTGGCGTAGACAAAGAGAAAAGCTACGTAAATACAGATATACTATATAAAGCGTAATTCGAAATAGAATAATTATAATCCTAGTGAAAAATAAAGATTTTATTTAGAATAAATTGATCGTTCTGTAAAAATCGTTTTTCGTATATTCAAAAATTTAGTAGCATTTCTTTAAATATATCTGAATAAAGAATATAATGTAATAAAAGGAAATGAAAAATAGAAAGCAACCCAGTTAGCAGAGTGACGTCAAATGACGTATTAATAACTCTTTAATGACGTCTCTAACGTCAACAATACGTAATTAAGACGCGTTTAAACGTCGTTCTGTTACCTGGAAATGAGTACCCGCAATAATTATCCCTCAATTAGCACACCTCGGTTGGGCCACCTCCCCTTATAGAAATTTAATACTGTAAGTGATTTTTTGGCTAGTGATTAATCATTTAAAAGCACTATTAAAAGCACTATTAACAGTGCTTTTAATAGTGCTTTTAATAGTGCTTTTAAGTGATTAATTACTAGCCAAAAAATCACTTACAGTATTAAATTTCTATAAGGGTCAAATGCCACACTAGTGCGATTTGAGATTTTGACAACTTTTAACTGTCGTATCTCAGTCATTTTTCATAAAAATTTATGTAAAATTTCTCTGGCAATCGAGTAGTGCACTTTATTTTACGAAAAAGAAATGATTTTATATGAAAAATTGAAATATATAAAGTGCTGAACGAAAAAAAAGTAGTGCGAATTAGCACATGTGTGCTAATTGAGGGTTATCTTTTTCCAATTAAATTTTTTTGTTTAACGAAAGGGTTTACTATCTTATTATATAACGAAATAATATAAGAAATTTGAATATTTTCATTGAACTAAAATGAAATTTCGAAGCTCAACGGGCGACACAGGGTAAAACATACACGAAGATTTTGCTCGAAACTTGCTTTTATTGTATTCAATTAATATAAACGACGGTGGTATATTCGTTCTTGTCTATATAACAGAGCTCTTCTGACTTATATGCTTAACAATTGCGGGTATTACTTGGTTTTTTCGTCATCTCTTTCTGGAAAATATTCGTATATATATGTACAGTTATTATGTCAGTAATTGTGCCGAATATTTAGTCATTAGATTTGCGGATCGACTACTTTAGGTACCATTAACGTTAACTCCGGTTAATATATGAGACCGTAGAAATGCTTCTATATAATATACTACTCGTATGCTTCAGGCGTACAGAAATCGCGAGATTTTAACGAAGGATCGTTTGTACGTGTGTGTTGATCGTGTATGTGTGTGCATGTATGTGTGTGTGTGCGGTGTGTAACATGTATGGCTGTGAAATAGGTACAAAATCGATTCGGTACAAAATCGTCCCTATTTTTTTTTTTTTTTTTTTTAAATAATACAGCGCAACTACATATCCACGGCGAAGACGAAACTTCGAGAACGTAGCGGGCCGAGCTCTTATATAAAATGAAGTTCCACTGTATTATCCGGGGTAAATTTATCGCGGTGCACAGATACGATCACGCATTGGATAAGATCTCGTGTATAAGCCGCGAAAGAGAGCCGGGGCGCGCGCTCGTCGTCGCTAATTTATTATGCCCTCGCGGTTCTTTACAACCGCGAGGGCGCAGAACACTTTAAAAGAGGAGCGATCGATCGATTTCTCTTCGTTTCTTCTTCCTTCTTCGTCTTCTCTCTCCCTCTCCGTGGGGAGGGGATTTATAAAATTCGAGAGAACAGGAGGTCAGACTTTGTACTTTCGTATTGCACTTTGTTGTGTGTATATAGTTCAATGACACGTTGGAGTTCTTAAGAATTATAAATCTTAGCGCAGTCGCGAGATATTCTTTTTACTCTAATGCTCGACACAATTCTTCGCGGATCGATGCAATAAATAAAAGAGAGAATATATATTTTTTATAATATATATTATATGTTACAATATAATATATATTTTTGTAATATATATATATAAATTTTCTTAACTTTTATATATAAATATATATAAAAATTGAGAAAATAATCTATACTGCGTACAAAAAAAATCTCGTTAGCTTTCCTTCTGCCTTCTTGGAGCTCGCGCGACGCGTTCTTGGTGCGTTTATTAAATAATTTTTCCGCTATTTCCACCGTTAAATAAATTTACGATAACAATATCAGACAACAGCGTCTCGTACCCAAACGACGAAAAAATTGTCTAGACGACGTCGTAAAAAGGTGATTAAATAACTTTAAAAATTTAGAATGTCTACAAAGTGTCTAAACAACGCCTCCAAAATTTAGGACGTTTTTCTAAAGAATATTTAAAAGGTATCTAAAAGGCGTTGAAAAATTTTTAAAACGCCCGAAAAACGGCTAAACGATATCTAAAAAATTTAGAACATCTAAAAGGATGTTTAAACGGCGCCTTAAAAAATTAAGACGCCCAGAGAATGTTTGAACGATCGTCTCAAAGATCGAGGACATTCAAGAGAATATCTAAATGACATCTTGAAAAAATCTCGCACGCTCGAGAAGACGTTCTCGCGGACATTTACGAAGTCTGGGATGGCTGTAACCATTGCGCGCATATACGGGATTGGCTTTTCGAGCAGAACGCATAGAATGCAGAGATTTCGTGTGTTGTCGCGTTTACAGATTATATCGCCGATTATAGGTCACTATTTGTCGCTATTGGAATTTCCGCTAAGTTGCAGTTTAGATACGGCGGCGCGTCGCGGGGCAAAGTCCTCGCCTTCGCGCCGCACAACGATATTCCGCCATCAGCCTGTTTATTTTGTTATCGCACAAACGCTCATATACGCCTTATCGTCTATTCAAATAGCTTATTTTCCTCCTCGGCGTGCGCGTACGCGTGTGCGTGCACACACACACACACACACACGTCTCTCTGGGTATCGAACGGGCGCGCGATCTCGCCTTTACGATTCTCTTGTTTTCGTAATAAGTCAAAAATAGAACGACAAGGTACATGTACATATATAACGTCGGGCACGTGTACGCGCGCGCCGTACATTCGACGATAATGATATCGCCGATAACACGCGCGTCATCGGCGCCGATGGATTGGACGAAAATCCGCGCGATTTCGACGAATGTGCCGGGGAGAGATGAGATTTTTCTAATCGGCAAACTATGTATCGCGAAAGCGAGATATATAGATACGAGGGAGGTACACACACGCACGCACACGTGGTAGGTCGTATCAGCTAGCACTTTACAAACCGTGTTTCGAAAGTCAGACTAAACATATAATAACAACAGAGATAATATTAGCGAAGCGTACGATAAAAATCACTTCCGACGTCTGCTCCCGGGAGCTCGCTGGTCGAACGGGTATCAGCAATGTTTCGACATATCGTGCGTTTTTGCGCGTCATAATTATATATTACATATTCAAGACGCATGTCGAATATCGCCCGCGTAACGTGATCCAATTAATATACAATCCCCTTTCTTCCCCTCTCCTGGAATCGGGCATCGTACGCATGTACTCTCCATTTCTCTTTTCTGTAATTTGTCAGTATATATTTCCGTCACGAAAATGAAAATACATCGTCCCCGCGAAAGTGAAATACATTTTTTTAAGTCATGGCAGTTTACACGATTCGCCGAAACCGAAATTCGCCCCTTTCCCTTCTTTTCATTATATACGCAGACTTCAAACGTATATATTCGAAACCGATCTGTATTATATGATTATTTAGGTATTACGAATTATCTTTTTACTCTTTACGTCCTAGGTAAACTCTACGATAAACTGAGTGTGTGTATTGTATGTACGTGTGTATGAAAAACATAGACTATTACATTCTTTTATACCTTTAGGTGGGATGCTTATCTTACTGTAACATTACACACAATGTAACGTATCTTATGTATATTGACCGAATGTTACATAGGGCATATATTTATATATATATATGTATATATAATAAATGTATTCTATATTCTACATCGTCGCGATTACCTCATACATCGTCAGCTTTATATTAACAGATTGCTTTGAAAATCTAACATTTACTCCAAATCACATCATCCAGAATCGAGTACCCGCGGTGAGTTCATTTCTTTTTCTCGTTCTCTCTTTCCTATGAGCATATGGAAACGCATGATCAATTTCTCGCTGCTTCTAGTCCCCAAAATTTTTCCTTTTTTTTTTCTTAATTTCCTGATGAAGAATTAAACTGGCACTGCCGTAGCTATATTTAAAAACAAGAGAAAAGAGATAAAGAGAAAAGACAAATGTTATGTACGATAAGAGATCTCCGAAGCAGTCTCGGCATATGTATATACGCGTGTATATGTTTTCGATACGCAATCATGTATTTAATCAGCATGTTTTGCTACACAATGGAAATATAATGCAAGTGTGTACGGTTTGCGTTGTCGTACAGCTATCATATCGCTGACCGCGGGGACGTGTATAAACGGACGTGCGTGCCCGTCATACCATCCCCGTGTCAGTTTCTCGTATCCTGCACTTGGGCACGCGTAAAAAGCAATTGTATCTCGAAAAGAAAATTTCAGTCAGTATAAAATCAAGATTACACCATTAAGGTGGGTACAGGCCGAGCGAAAACGAATAACAAACGAAAGAGTGAGGATTTTAAAATTTCTCTTTGGCACCTCCTTTGACGTACCGTCTTACTTTAATCAGTCCGAACGCGAAACCAACGTTAACAAACCGTTCCGTTTGCATTATGTATGATGAACATCTTTGAAATTTCCACAAAGTTCATCTTCGCCAATCGCTCGCTCGTGTACACCCACTTTTACAAATATATTCGAGTGATAAGTCTATAATTTAAATCGAAGATTATTATATCGTGTCACTGGGAACTCCGTCAAAATATTCGGACGACAAAATAAAAGTATTGCGTAATATGGTAGAGAGAGAAAAAAAAATAATGAGGGATAAAAAGGCAAACATCTCTATCACGCATTTCTCGATTGTATGTGCAATAAATGACAACAGAGTCCGTAATAAAACTTACCCTCTTGCGTATATAATATCTCGTATATATGTATTTTCTTTTCTGTATCTACATCCTCTTTTACACGTGCATATAATATCTTGCTTGTTTGTTCATGCTTCAATTATATATACTTCGTATGAATATATTAAAAAAATCTATTTCTCCCTTTATATTGTGGCGTATAATATAAATTTGATACACGGACATTTTCGTATATATATATGGAGTATTCTCATGCAGGAAAAACATCTGTATAGAAATAAAAAAAAAAAAAATCAATCCACATACAGACAAATTATGTCCAACATAATTTAACACTCGGTCTCTGCTAAAAACTCGAGAGACACACAGAAATCGCGGCCAGAGCTGATAACGTCTTCCTCTCTCCGCTTTAAGATATTTCTCTCTTTAGGTAATTTTTCGATGTTGACAAAAACTGGAAACGCTACTCTCAGCACGGCCAACATTTTCTGCCCATCTCCCGTTCTCTCTTTCACAGTAGGACCATTTTTCATATATATATATATATATTAAATACAACTAAAATGATATGTATCAACAATAATATATGTACAAAATAAATATATATATTAAAGATGTGGGTTCTCCAGCTGCGAATCTTCGTAAAAATATCATATATTAATAACAAAACATTGTATTCAACAGAAATTATATACAGTACGTGTCTACACGTACGATTCGATCAATAGAATTCCCGTTACGCTTTTAGCCGCGATCCCGAAAAAAAAGCATATATATTTTTAAGAAAATATTTAGAACATTTTTGAAAAAAGAGAAAAAAAAACAACATGACTATACGATCGTCGACGATTCGTATATAGTGACTTAAGGCCATTGCACGTAACAAAGTTTTAATCATAATCGTAAGGCCGTAAAAAAATAGACCACGCACAGTCGATTATTCTCCTTAAGCTCGAAGAATAATCGAGTGTGCGTGGTCTATTTTCTTGTGGCCTTACGATTATGACTAAAACTTTGTTACGTGCAATGGCCTTTATTGTGTATAAATCACTTTTCTTATGCCATTAATAAATTAAACGATTCGATAATCACGTAAATACTTGAAAATTCAAGAAACAATCGAAAATACGTTATTATCAAC
This sequence comes from Temnothorax curvispinosus, assembly GCF_003070985.1. NCBI lineage: Eukaryota > Metazoa > Arthropoda > Insecta > Hymenoptera > Formicidae > Temnothorax > Temnothorax curvispinosus. The sequence goes on along the minus strand of NW_020217095.1, from coordinate 34,698 downwards.
GATGATTCGAGTTATGGTCCTACTGTAGGTACCAAATAAATAATTTAAAAAAAAACGCAAATTTCTTTTTCCCTCCTCACTTTCTTATTGACGTGATTAGGCTTGGACCGAGCTTTTTCGTCGAATAAAAAAGCAGATCCTACTTATACGCGTTAATCACAAGATTTTTAGTCGTTAGCGAGTCGGGTTTGGAACGTGTATATAACGTTCTGGGCAATTACAATGTAGTACGAGCTGCTGGAACACACCCAGGTTTATGCTTACAGCATACCTAGAATAACAATATAGCACCTAGGTTTTTTGTACTTTAACATTATTTCGTCATGATACTGTAATTAGTTATAAACATACACCTATGATGCCACAATGTATTTACATTATGCGATCATGACTACCAAGATGTGAATAGGAAGCAATCTAAATTCATTCTCACTAGAAATCTCTCGCACGCATACACGCACATTCTTTCTCTCCTCACTCTTTCTTATCACTCACATGTTCAAGAATCAGAATTATATAGTAAAAATCTTTCTTTACACTTCGTATATATTTAATATATACGAAATGTCTCATTATATAATACCCTTTAAATGTAATCGTTTTATTGGCGCGGTGTAATCCATTAAATCTACCTCCCCTGTTTCGATATAATACAATATCTACATTCGATTTTAATAAAAAAATCGACCGATACAAGTATACCTGACGTCGCTGTCCAACTCGTGGTATCGGTTTGCCACATCTCCCACCGGGAGTATCACTCTTTCATCAAATCCGTTAACATTACCCATGGTTGGGAGACGAAATGTCAACGGAGCAACACGTTTGTCTTCGCGGCACCATAAACTCGACAAGTCGAAATTCATTTCGGAAAAGGACGTGTATCATTTTTTTTTTTTTTTCGTTATCCGCGGAACGCTAAAATGCAAACAGGAAGTGGACGTATCGCGCGTAGCTATCGACAGACATGGAAGGCAAGCTATCGTCGCTGACAGTGGTTGGTCGGTCGCTCGGTTCGAATTTCACGAGATATGAGTATGAAGCGCGAGGACTCCATCAGCCCGATGTTTTGAGTTGGACAGCACGTGTTTTACTTACCTAGTAAAAACTCCGAACTATTTGCGATAACGTTTAAAGGCTTGTCGCGTATCACATAAACCTAGACAGTTTATTGTTTAGTTTAGAATCGTAAATATATATGTATATATATATATGTACCTAACGTAACTAAACTCAGTGCATGCTTATTCGGCCAACGGATGAGCGTTGTCGCGGTAATCGCTGAGCAGTTGTGGGTGTATGTGTGTTAAATAACTTCCGCGTTATCCTAATCACTGATCCGACTCGTTATTGGTCGCTACGCTGGCGGGCTTAGACTCTTTATTGTTCGATGGTAAACTCGCAGCAGCGTCAGTCTCCTCGTTGCCGCCCTCGGTGCTGTCGGCCGCGCTGGAACGCGGCGCCGTCGCCATCGTCCCTGTCGCATCCTCCTTCTTGTCTTGACTTTCATCGTCGACGACGACGGCAGTGGATTCCTGTTGCTGCTGCTGCTGCTGTAATTTCTGCATGTGCAGTTGACTGCGTAGCTTCGAGATTTCACGAGCATTCGATCGCCGATGATGTCGCAGCTGCGCGTTCTGCAACGCCACGCGATGCGCCAGCTCTATCACGTCCTGCGGTACGTCCAGTGCCTTCAAACGTTCCTCGAGATCCGCCGCTACGGTACCATCCATGTCGGAATCGCTTTCCGATGGCGAGGAGGTGCCGACTTCGGAGGAAGCCGCCAGCGGTGTAGGTTCCACGCTTACAGTAGACGATGTCACCGCCGCGCTGCTCTCCTCCTCCTCGCCTTCCTTCTCCTTTCTGTCCTTTGGCAGCGCCGCCTCCTTCTTATTTTCATCAGACATATAGTACAGAGGATAAGAACCAATAGCCGGCGCTTGACTCGGCGACGTTTTCTCTATCTTAACACTGGCGGACGACAACAGCTCCTGTTTTTCACACGTGGGACTCGAAGAGCGATGACTGTGACGACGATGTTCGTGATGATGCCGTCGTTGCTGATGAACAGACGAGGGTGGCGGTATCTGACTTATTTGTGCGGGTGCCGGTATAGGCGCCAACGCCACATTAGGTTGGAAATGCGGCTCGAAACGCTCACACTCCGAAAGCGGGATGACTCGCTCGGGATGCTGCAGTACGGGCGGACCTCGACTGAGATAAGCAGGCACCAACGATGAACTGTTAACAAAAGTAGATTTTATTTTAATTATGGTCGGCGCTGTTTCGGCGGTTAAGTATCTGACGATATAATCGCCACACTTATTTCACGTGAAATAGAATGCGATGTCGGACTCCGAACGAGAGAGTGAAGTTCTTTGTCTGATCTGTCAATGTAGCGTTTATTTTATAAAATTAGAGCGCGATTATTCACGTCGTTTCCATTCGCCGATCGAATTCTCATTCCCCGGAATCGGTTGCGCGGATTCTGTTTTTCGTAGAATCTGACCTGACTTTCGGAATCTTTCTAAAACGTTTTGAAAACCCTCCGAGCAACGATATCGATGATTGTTCACTCAGCTGATTGTCAGTGTAGTCTGTTGACCGAGCTACGAAGATCTAAGAATTTGATATATGCGATAAACGGATAAAACATATGTAGGTGCATTAACGAAACAACCAATGTAAAAAAAAATTTAGAATTAATTACAATATTTGAGAAGTCAGGGCAGTAAGAGTCAGACGCTGATCCTGGGGCGTAAATTCAATAGAATTTATTATTTCTCTTCACATTCCAAACAGTGTTCGATACGTTTTGGCTCAGTTTTCAGCCATCTTCAGCCGTTGCAATAATTAGAGCGTTCTCACTTCCTGTGCGCGAATGGTCGAAGGAGTCGCGGGTCGGAAGGATCGCTATGCCGCGAGCTACGGACATGAGATTTCGCGAACGACGGCTATTCCCGCGCGTGAAAATAAGCACACGATAATCGCAAGCAACGTATACTCGAGTGACTTGAATTTCTGTACGCGTTCTCCGAGAAACTTTCGTCGATTGTCGGGCAGAATTATAGCGACGTCACAATATTACGTGTACCAATAATGAGGATACAATTTGTCAATTTGTCAACATAAATGTCAACAATGTTCGTAGGCGCAAGCTATAATTTACTCAGTACAGTGGTATATGCATGATTCATGCAAATTCTATTGAATTTACGCCCCAGGATCAGCGTCTGACTCTTACTGCCCTGACTTCTCAATTATTGAACTTTTGGGGGTCCTTATGATTTAATTACAATATATCAGATTATTCCCAGAATCGTTAAAATTGTTTACCTCTCCGCGCTAACAGGTTTTACTATATGAGTGTGCGGCTGTTAGGAATACGCGAGGATGTATACGTGTATATATGTGCTTCTAAAGCGAGAGTCCAAATAATCGAAAAATTCTCGCTATGTAGCTAGAATCGTGGCGATGCGATCGCCATACTTACTTGTCCCTGTGCTTGCAATTGCCCGTAGCATTCCAAGGTTGAAAAGCTGCGCCTCTGGCAGCGAGCTCGAAAACCGCCCATTGCATCTGCAAGTAGGAATCAGTGGCGATTTGGGATACAGGATGGTACATCGCCAAACCGTTGCCATTGTAGATTCCAGCACAGTCGTCCTTCCCCATGTCCTTCTTTGTGCGCTTAATCAATCTCTCGTGCTCATGTCGCAGCTAAAATAGATATTTGGGTCCATATATACTCTCCAGATATATTAAGCGACGTTTAATTTTGTGTTCACTGCTTTAAACATACACGCATTTGAAACATCAAAATTATCATCTTATTTTTAAAGAGAAAAACACATTGAGCGATAATACCTCTAGCTTTCGCTTGGAGTTCAACACAAGATGCCTCTCCTTCAGCTCCCGAAAAAGGCTGAGCGATTTGTTGTAGTGTTGTTGATCGCGGGAGAGCAACAGATACGACCGCCAGTTGGCGGAATCAAAACCCCAGTGGCAGGTGCGGTTCTCCAGAGATCTGTGAGCGTGTCTCACGAAGCGTTGGGGAGAAAACTGATAGCCACACTCCAGACACTCGATGCACACAGAGTCGTCCGTCTCGAATAGCTTCGGATCGAAAATGCCCTTGCACTTGCCGAAACATTCGTGATACACTTTGAACTTAACAATCGTCTCCTCCTCTTCCTCGTTCTTACACGTTTTCTTATCGAGACAGTCCGGCGCCGCCGGGCCGATCTGGGTGGGATCGCAGGACTCTGTCCGTAACAGCAGAGCACTGACGAGCCTCTCGGCGTCGGTTTGGGTGATGAGACCGCAGGACGGGGCGTTGCGCGGCAGGATGCCCGAGTGCTTGAGCTCCTCGAGCTGATCCCGGGTGCAGCGCGAACAATAGATCTGGAGCTCGTCGCACACCTGATTGATCTGCTGCAGGGAGAAGTCCTGCAGCACCGTGTTCAGTATCTGCGGCAGGCACAATCTCCTCTCGCCGCCCACCACGAAGCACGAGATCCTCTCGCCCTCGAGGATCGTCTCGCACCTCTCGGAGCAGCTCTGATCCGGCGCCGTGAGTATCGGTATCTGAAACTCGAGCTCGCGCTTCTCGCAGCCGATCTTCGGACGGTCGGCCGCCGCAGCCGCCGCCGCCGCGGGACGGTCCTCGTCCGAGTCCTCCAACGAGCGGGGCGCCTTCGGGACGGGCGTCAACGTGCGCGCCGCCGCCAACGTCTCGCGAACCTCCTTCTCGACTAAGCTCTTGGGCGGTTGCGACTCCACGGGTGACTCCAGGCCGCAGTTGGCCGCCGCCTGACGACTGACAGCGGGCGGCGAGAAACACGAGGTCGCCGACTGTTGCTCGTGCAGCAGGGCCTTACAGTCCATGCCCAGCAGGGCCGAGCTGGGACCCTGCAGGCTCTTGACGGCCGACAGCTGATAGGTCTTGAGGACGGTCTTCAACTGCGGACTGTACGACTGGCCGGCGGCGGTACTGCCGGGCAATAGCGTCTCCATTGTGCCCGCGTATCCGAGAAGCGTGGTTCCCCCCAGAGGAAGAGAAACGGAGCACGAGAGCGCGGGCAACGATATCACCGCCGCCACTCCAACCGTATGCTCCGACACACACGCTGCACGGTGACGGATCTCTCTCAGCACATTCGATTATCGCTTTGTATTTACGTAGTGTTGATGTACACAATATATTCCGTATTACACTTGGACCATCCGGCAAAATTTATTTATGTCGCGGATGTCAAGGCAGCAGGACCGGGCACTAGCACGACAACTGGCGCGACAACAACTCGGCTTCCTCGCGATTCCACTTCCATGTTACTCGGTCCCAGCGCGTCGCCGTCGTCGTCGTCGTAGCGTGGCCTCCACCACGTTCCTCGCGCTCGCTCGCGGATCGACGTGTCGCGCCGCGAGACAGACACGGGTCCATCCTCTCCGTGCCGAACGGGGTATTCTAACCCGCGCTACGAGGCCCCCTCCTCGGTCGTTCTCTTTCTATCTTTTCTCTCTCTCTCTTCTTCTCGCTCGCTCGCACGCACGCACTCTCGCTCACTCCGCTCTCGTCCGGCACGAGAGGCCGAGTTACACGCGTATAACCCGTTCGCGCGTCCTTCCTTCCTCCCTATGTCCGCCCCTCCCGCCGCGGCAGCATTACGCGTCGCCGACGAAGACAACGATGCGACTACCGCCGCGACCCGCGATCCCGCGATGCCACCACTTCCACGTACAACATGATAAAGCCGCTAGCCGCTCTCGGTGTCCGTCTCTCTCGTCCCCTTTGTCCGCGGTCCTCTCACTCTCTTTCTGCTTCTCTCCCTCGCGCGCGCTTTCGCGGGCAGAAAAGCGCGTTAACGCGGAGATCGTACGCAGCGAGCGCCGTCCTCCAAACGAGAGAGCCTCCTCCTCGCGAGTTCCCTCCGTTTCTGTCGCGAACTCCCCTCTCGTTCTCTCCTACTGCCCTCTTCCTCCTCCACTTCGTCGTCGTCTCGTCGTTTGTCGTCTTCTTCTTCTTCTCCACCACCACCACCAGCTCCTCCTCCTCCTCTTCCTCCTACGGCGGCGACGGCGGTTTTCAACGCGACGTTCTCGCAGCCGCGAATTCGATGCGCGACGAAAGCAGCACGGTCACGGATACGGCGGGCCAACGATCCATAGCGGGGCGCGGGGGGCCAAGTCTCACAGTCTTATCGAACGCAATCTACGGACAACGAAATGGCACATGCTTTATATACACATACACACACTATATGTGCACTATATATAATGTATATGTCTGCTGTCTATTTATCGTCGCTCGCACGTTGCTCACTGTACTCGCGCAGGCAGACACACGCGCGCGCGCTTCTATTTATCATCTCTCTGTCCGTCACACATCACCACGGCACGGCGCACTGCTGATGCCGCGGATGGTGCACGTTATCAGCGTCGGCCGTCCCGTCGACGACATTCCCCCGATTCCCCACCTCCTTCCTCTTCCTCCACCACCTCCTCGACGTCGCTGTCGCTGTCGCTACTGGCGTCGCCGACGATCGCTATCGGGACGCCGCGCCACCGCGCGCGCGGCCAACAACAACGAGGATGTCGGCGATGATACGTCCGACGTCCGGCGAAATATTATCGCATCACTGGAGCGCGACCACCAGCACGACTGGCATCGTCAGACGAGCGATTTACCCGTCGGCACGTCGCGACGCAATGGCGTATCGATCGCGACGACGGCGACGACGGCGGCGGCGACGGCGACGGCGGTGGCGGTGGCGGTGGCGGCGGTAGCGGTGGCGGAGCACGCACCGTGCGATCCGTATGATCGTGGACGAGACGACGACGGGTAGCCGACACTCGCAGCGGGAGCACGCATATTTCTTACCGCGCCGCGAGAGGAGCCGATGACGACGATTCCGTTCACGGGCGACGACGTGGAAACCGACGGACCATCCGCCGCATGGGAGTGCACGCACGCACGAGCTGCGACGCGAATATTTCTCTGTCTCTCCTACTCTCTGTTTCTTTCTCTCTGTTTCTCCTCATGCACAGACGCTAACGAGACAACGGCGGGCAGGCCTCCGCGATATATGCGTATACGCTTTTCACGCACGCTCCTCCTCGCTCGCCGCGCTTTCGTGGACGACGACCGTGTGTGGATGTTCCGTCTCTCGTTCCTCTCTTTCTATCCCGTTCCCGCCTTCCCGCTCCGCGAAGTCTTTTTGCCCTGACGCGCGAGCGGAGGGGCCCTTCTCCGCGCTTTTTTGCTCTTTCTCCTTCTCTCTCTATCTTTCTCACTCCCTCGGCGATGTCCGCGGCTGTGCTGTACACATGCGCGCGCGACCGCGTAAACACGAGACGAGAGCCGGAGACGGCGGACGGCGGAGCCCTTGAGAGACTGTCTCCTCTCATGCAGAATACACGCGCACACTCTCGCTTTCTGGCTGTGTGCGTGCGCACGTACGGGCACACTTTTCGCACGTACACGTGCAGCGTTCAACCGGCTTCATATACCGCGTGGCGAGAAAGTAGCTTGCGGACTTGCTTCTTACTTTACTGACGCTCGCCTGCAACACGATACCTCTTTAAGTTTCTTTCCATTTCTTTCCAATGTTAAATATCGCTCCAGTTTTATTTGAGATAGTTTTGACATCGGAAGAGGATAAGGATTCGTCGTCTACCTGACGGACCAACGTTAGAGCTGGTCTCCGATCGCTTTACGCAAGAACGTAGCTCTTTCGAGGTTTCCCTCGATCCTTTTGAATCCTCGATCGCGGTCTTCCTGTTGGAATCCTACGTTTAACTTCTCAGAGGCACCCGGTACGTGCACGCGCGCGTTTCTGCACGCACGCCTCTTGGTGTGCGTGCCGCGAGCTCCGCTCGGCCGCGCGCACGCGTCCGCTCGGTGGTAAAGAATCACCGTAAACTCGGCATGCCTGTCTCGTTCCCCTCTACGAGCATCGCGGCCGCCGCCGCCGCCACGGCGGCGACGAAGACGACGAAGACGACGTCGGCCACTCCTCCCTTTTCTTCCCCCTTCTCGCGACAACCGGCCACCTACTGCGCACCACCGCGCCTGTCGCGAACAGTGCCGGAGTAAGAAAACAACAGACTGATGTTACTACATCGCCGTGAATGATCCACGCGAAACGCTCGTATTATTTTAGACTAATTATCATGAATTATATACCGGTGCTCCTTGCGATCTTGGTCCCCCCACAGGCGTTTTTCTATCGCCTCATGCTTTGTTCCTACAGCTACAACGCCTACGACACATATGGATCGCGTACGTGGATCTGGTATTTAGGATAGAAGGAAGAAGCCTGTTTGTGTAGCACTCGGGATGTCGGTATCGCTCCGCACGCGGACTATTGTCTCAGCTTGGTCCAGGATGAGGATGTAGCGTGATAGAAAGCAGATAAGGATTTCATCTAATCTAGGACTTCCAGGACGCGCCAAAGAGGATTTCATCAAAGCCGTGACACATACCGACATCTAAAAATATAATAAACAATAAGAAAATGCGGAGACCAGATGAGAGAACAATTTTTAACTTTATCACCCATTACGAATTTCTCTCCGTCTCCGTTCCACGGTCCTGATGGCCAGACCCCTGCGGCCCCCTCGCCGCGTCGCGCGACGCCCGTCAGAGAAAAGCAGGTGTGTGCGCGTCATACACGTGTGTGTACCAATCCACACACGCGCGCGCGCGCGCGCGAGCGCGATCCGACGTAGGCCGTAGGCCGCAACGCGCATAGCTCGGTTACGACGCGCGGTCGGCGGCACGCGTCTGTGTGAATCGGACGCCGACAGCCGTCTAGTCATGTGACCTTCCCGTCAAAATAGCTTGCGTACCTCCCCGCGCGTTACGCACACACACACACTCGCAGCCACGGCGCGTGGTGGGCAATGCCGCACACGCATCCGCGAGCGACGACGTGGAGGCGCGGCCGACGGCGTGCGCGCTCTTGGTATCGTTGCCATCTTGTGTTCATTGTCAGGGACGGCACGAGGCTCCGGTGTCGACTTTGACGATGACGCGCTCTCCCCCATTTTCCGGGGAGCAGCCAGCTCCGTTCGCCGTCCTTAGCGCGTTGCGAAAATGGATAAAGATCGTTAGCTAAATTCCGAGAAAATTATTTGGAAATGCACAGGCGCTTCTCGCCCCGTTTTTCTAGAAATATTAAAACATCACAGAACATAATAAAATGATGAGAACGATAGAAGTAGCTTTCCTACGTAATTAAATTATTAATTTAAAAAAACCAGAGCTAATCTTAAATGTAATCTTTATCGAATAATAAAAAGTATACAAGTAGAATAAATATTGTATCTTGATTTATTATTCTCGCTTACTTGGAAGTCTAAAGAATTTGTAAAACGTAAGTCGTAGAATATAATTTGTGTGTGTGTGTACAGAATATATATATATAGATATTTATCATACAATTAACTTATATAAAAAAAGGATTTATTATATTTATTCTACTTAATTTCTATCTGTTTTATTTATCCCTTGTCTTGCTTTTCTTCTTCTTACTTTGCGCTTTCTCTTCCTTCTGATTTTCCTTCTTCGAGTTAGATTTCTTTTCTTTTCGTTTATGCTGCACATTCTTCTTCTTCTTCTTCTTCTTTGCCAGATCTTCATCCTCCGATGACGAAGACGATGAAGAATCGGTTGACGACGAACTAGACGAGCTTGAGCTGGATGACGAGCTGGTAGACTCGTTGTCGGAGCTCGAGGGTTCTTCTTCCTTGGCAGGTAATGCGGGCACAGCAACCGGCTTTGGATGGGACTTCAAATGTTCTCTCAGGTCGTCCGTCAAACCACCCAAACCGATCGACGTAAAGAAATTTATTGCGAAACGGGTGTTCTTCGGATCGTCCCTGGGAAACAGTCCTTCGAACGCAAATTGCAACGTCACATCTTTAACTCGTTCATTTAGCTTTGCAAGACCCATATATTCAGAGAGCTCCTGAAACAAAATTTTGATAAAAATCCTGTTCGAACTCGTGGTGTCTTCTTCGTTCAACTTTATGCACGAAAGTACGCTCCACGATATGGAGTCCGTGAACAGTAAGTGAGCGAAAAATTTCGATACATTTCGCAGCTTGTTGGTGTCGAGGCGGTGTATCGTGCTGTACGAATCCTTAAAGATTTGCTCGAAGGGCGTGACATACATTTTGTTTATTGCGCAAAACCGACCGGCCAGGAGGCCGAAGAACTTCTCGTACGTCCGCATCTCCGCGCAACAGTCCAAAAACATGTGGCACAACTCGATCTCCTGTCCAGGTTTCAGTTGCATTTTCATCAATTTATGCGCGCACTCTTCGAAATCAAGCGAAGAGTGTATCGTCAGGTATATAGTTCGTCGAAGCGCGGTCAGATTTGTTTCCGTGTTGTCGAGTATCAGCCCTTCCTTTCCCTCGGCCTGTTCCGCGCCGCTATCGTTGTCCGAGCTTTCCTCTTCACCCTCCTCGTCGTCGCCTTCCGATTCGCTGACGTCCGAGCCGAGAATCTCTTTGCACAACTGCTTGTACTTCTCTTCAGAGGCAAGATAGTCCGGGTCAAACTTGAACACGTTTAATATATCCTGTGCATCCAGCTTGTCGTCCAATCTTATTAAATGCGTGATTTGATTGTCTTCCTCCACGAGATCCAACTCCTCGGGCACAGCCTCGTGATCCTTAAATCCATCCTTCCTGATCTGGAACATAACTTCTATCATGTACTGGACTCGCTTGTCCAACTGTCCTTCGTGCAGGATATTCCTCAGCATCTCGAAGATGGCCTCGATGCCTCTTCGCGACACCTCCGTCAGCTTCATGCCGCATTCTTTTAGAAACGCTATGGCTACCTCGACGGAATCGTCCGTCGGCGTTTCCAGCAGTAGAGTCAAAATTTCCAGGGCGATAATCTCGTAGGCCACGCGTTGGTTAACTAAATGCGCTATAAAAGTTCCCGAAGATATGCACAAAGGTTTATCGTTCCTTTTAAATCCACGTTTAAATTGCAGAACGAGTCGCTGCAGCACCAACTCGCCTATATTCGGGAACTTGGAATTGATTACGGATGTCAGTGCGGCGTAAACCGGAGTGAACGTCGGAGAGGCGGCTTGCGCCTGAATAATGGACCGCGCCAACAAACCTCTACCGCGAACGATATTCTCGTGCAGCAGCTCCCGCGTTATGATCCCGATGTTGCTGGTGTTAACTTTATTGATGTATCCGTGAATCGACTTCTTCAATGCTTCCCAAGCGATACGCTGGTAAGCGGCTCCCGATTTGTCGGTGATCTCCGCTTGGAGCATTCGCAATTTGGCAGGCGGAATGTACGCGCCTCCGGTCCTCGAGGTCAGAAGATCGACCGTTCGCTTCTGCTTGGCGTCCTCCGGGTTCTCTCGCGGTTTATCCGGTTCCCCGTAGTACCTGTTGCCAATCTTCTCCCGCGATGGCGAGGCTTTCCGTTTCCCATTCGCTTCGACGTCGCTGTCCCTGGGATCTTCGCGATCCTCGTTGTACCTACGATCTCTGTGATCGTCGCGTCGGGCGCTCCGGTGATCGTCATCGCGCCTGGAATTCCTGTGCTCGTCGTTACGTCTAGAACTCCGGTGATCGTCGTCACGCCTGGAACTTCTGCGCTCGTCGTTGCGCCTGGAACTCCTGTGATCATCGTGGTGCTTGGAACTCCGGTGATCGCCGTTATGCCTGGATTCCTTATGATCGTCGCCACGTTTGTCGTCCCTGCGCTTGCGATAATGTTCATCGCTCTCCTCCTCGTCCCTTCGCGAGTGCGATCTCTTCATCGTGTCGTCGTGTGACTTCAAAGGACTCCCGCGGATCTCCCCAACAGACGTGTACTCGCAATTACGTTATTCTGTGTATGCAATAGTTATTATCGGTTATTTATACTACACATGTTACGGTATTTTCAATGTATGTCGTAATTACAGAGATAAAACAAAGAAACTCACGTTCGCATTCAATCTTGGATCACTTTTATCTTTCTGCGCTTTCTAGCATTTTTCAGACGCTCGGAAAACATAACCACTAATTCTAGCCTAGCTTATCTCCGTACTGCAGCGGCGCAGCGCGCAGCCAGAAGAGCGGAAAAAGCAGCTCAGTGAGCGCTGAGCGCCAGTCACCCTAATCGCTGTCGCCTATTGTGCAAGGGGCTTAAGGTTTAAGGGTGCATCCCCATGGAGAAAGAAATGGCGGAACGGAATTAAAACGGAATTCCTTTGATTGGCTAATATCTCATCTTGAGAGCCTCCACCTGGAGATTAGCCAATCAGAGCAATTCCGTTTTAAAAATAAAACATGACAGAAAAATATGATACACAGAGATAATTTTCTCTTTTATAAAATGTCTTTTGCATATTTCAAAAAATTCCTTGGTTGCCAAATTGTCCTAAGTTTGTAGTGAATTTAATGGTAAAATATAACAAAAAATTATCTCCGTGTGGTCATGATATTAATGTAAAAATCCTCTGATTGGTCCCCGTCAAGATATGGCCGCGTTCAGCAGACCAAACCGCTGAGTAGCAGTCGAACATGATTGGCTCTTACTTTTAGAACCAACCAATCAACGCAGAGTGTTGATAAGACGACACTCAACAGTTGTGTTTGCTGAACGCACCCAATGTCGATGCGCAGTACGGATCGGCGCAAACCATAAAAAAGGGTTGAGTGAACAATTGAACATATTGGTTATACAGGTTATACTGTGTTGTTACCGGGTTTCACCCTTTGCTTACGAGATTACGAGTTGAATTCTCTACACGAAAAAAGTTTTATACATGTTTGATGTTTAAATGAATTCAATAAGAATAATAATAGAAAATTAAAGCAATGGTTGTAATTTCGAGGATATTCTCTCGCGGTTATAGCGGTCTGCGAACGGCGAAAGTACTACGTAGGTTATATTAGATTAACATCACTTTTATCTGGTTGTTCATATCGGAGCAGATTTTGATATTGTCTCCTTAAAATATATGTAAAATTTTTAATTATCGAGACTACATAAGTCTGTTTTTCAGGTCATGCAGTTAGGGGAAATTCCTCCACGGCCGCTCAAGATTCGATACAAGAAGCGCAAAATAACAAAAAGATACCAGAACGAAACGTTGAGCAGAAGAAAACGATCCCAGACAGATATCGATTCATTTACCCAGAATTTCTACCGGACCCTGACCCCAAGTATCGTAACACACTCCGAGAAAAGCTGGAGCGCATGGATATGCTAGCAAGGCGCACGCATATAGCGATACCCGAATTCTATGTTGGTTCCATATTAGCTGTGACTTATTCTGAGCCACACGCTCCTGGAAAGGTCAACAAGTTTGTTGGCATATGCATCGAGAGAGCAGGATGGGGATTGAGAGCCACGTGCCTGCTGAGAAACGTGGTTGATCATCAAGGAATCGAAGTGCTTTACGAGCTATACGATCCTGCGATACAGAAGATAGAGTGTCTCAAGTAAATATAGTTTTTGTTTTACATAAATTGTCTTGAATTGTTTCTCTTGTATCGATGGTACTAATTGCGACAAATAATTTAGGCTTGAGAAAAGATTGGATCCACATCTAAGATACCTGCGAGATGCACCGGCAGAATACAGTACCTTCCCTTTCGACATGGAACCGGAATATTTGCCGGACGGTGCACCGATACCTGTAAATGAGATCAAAGTGGAGCTCAATCCTCGTCCATGGTTAGAGAAATGGGAACGTCAAGAGCTGAAAGGCATAACAGAGCTTGAACTCGATGAAAAGCGTATTAGAAAAGCCAAGGCTGCAGAAAAGCCCTGGGAGAAGTACGATCTGATGAAAAGATATCGGTAAGAAAGCAAAACCATCTTTTGATACTTTACGTTTTTAAGATTATTCGTTCTAATTTACATCTTTTTATTTAGGGAAACCATTCCCGAGGAGGATCAGAATGAAATATTTAATGAAGTGTATACAAAATTACATGAAATGGAAGTTACCAGACGTAGACAAAAACATAAGCGCGCGTTCACACGTCCAAAGAAAACTGGATGAGCCTTTGATTGGGTACAGCATTTTTCAGTCCATGTAAGGAAATAGAACGAAATAAATAAATATATTTGTTTTTTTTTTGTTACAATTCTGTATCTCTGTAATGATATCCTTTCCATTAGCATGCTATCATACAATTGTAATCATTGTAGAAAAGATTAGGATTTCACAATTATTGAATTCTTTTTAACAAAAATATATAGAATTAAACATAAGAACAACAATAGATAAATGGATTTTCTGCGTTGTTACTTGTGTTTCGTAGATAAAGCTTAAATAATGTGTATTATTTTTCACAATTTCAGAAACTTTAATGATCAATAAGTTTCTTTGTATTGGGAAGTGAAAAATATACAATAGAAACTGGAAAACTCTAATTCTATATTCAATATTGTATCGCATCGTTTCATTTTTGTAGTAGCCACTCTTCTGCACTATTTTAACACTTTGTAAGAACAAAATGTAATTCGTATCCGCAAGAGTTCTTCGACAATTATAATATACAGCATTGTCGGGGGAAATATCGCCGAGCCCAAAGCCAAATTTAAATTTTCGGATGGCAGTCAAAGTGTTAAAATAGATCAATCTTTCTTTTGTTTTTCTTTAATTATTGGCTTAACGACATAAGAGATCATTGCAATAGGTGAAATTAACTCGTTAGTAAAGCTACATTAATTTCTTTAACCATTTTAATACGATGTAACATTTTGATGAGCTGTTCCTTTGCGAGGGGCGATGTCGAGTACCATACCGGACTGTCTGGTACGCAGCTGCGTTCTGGCAGTAGATAAAAGACGTCATTTCGCGTCTTAACGCTTTCCGGGCTGAAATATTTCAAGTGCAAGATAGTAGTACACACAGTATCAAAACTGACGTAATAAATTAAATTTAATGTTTGTTTTAGTCACAACATGTATACATACCATTTCGACAAATAGAATTCGTATAACTTAACAGGACATCTCAATGGATTCTCCTCATTTTCTTGTTGTTCATACACTTTCTTTTTTCTTGAATTAGCTTCTTAAAAAAAACAATAGATTATCTTATATCGATAAATTAGCGTTGACAGTGTAAAATTTGTATGGTGTACAACAGTACAACATATAAATAGATTATAACTAACCAAGAGCTGATTGTGGCGGATAAAATCTCAGAAGGACGTTTCTTGAGCCAGGAACTTTCCCTGTTACTGCCGTGGGTTGAGCTGCTGGATTGCGCTTCCAATGCTTCATAATGTGAGAAAAGGAAAGTTGCATATGTTCCTCCACCGTCTAAAAGACATTGATGAACACTCATATTTATTAGTATTGAAATAAAATATTAACGATAACGAGTTACATGACTTTTATTAGTCGATTTCAATGGATTTTCACTTACCACAAGATTGAAATGTTTCGTGTTAAAGAACATAAGCGTGCTTAACAGAACATGCGGAGAATGGGCACCTAATTGTTTGCATTCCCATAAGTGTTCCTCCTCCACCCTGGTCACGATGTATTCTGTAAAACAGATGATATGACGTTTGAAAAGACAAAATGGTGAGAATAAAGTTTGCAATCACAACGAGTGATAAGACATACTTACGGGCGTCGTTGTACAGCACGGAGAACTTTTTCGCTACTTCATTTAGGCAATCTGTAAATTTCTCGTAATACGAATCCGTGAATATGTTATCGATCCTGTTATTCTCAAATAGATACTGCTGTATTCCTGAAACAAATTCATGAAAAAATATTTGAGACTAAAACAAAGGTATATATGAAGGACATATCTGAATAATTGTATCACTGACTCTCGTATCATGCAAAAGTTGATTTACCTAGGCAAAGATAATATATTGTATCGGGAGCATACTCCGCACCATTCGGTTTTCTTACTTCCTTCGCAAAGAGGCATAGAGAATAATTTAACTCGTCC
Source organism: Temnothorax curvispinosus (assembly GCF_003070985.1). Classification (NCBI taxonomy): domain Eukaryota; kingdom Metazoa; phylum Arthropoda; class Insecta; order Hymenoptera; family Formicidae; genus Temnothorax; species Temnothorax curvispinosus. The sequence continues at coordinate 18,745 of NW_020217095.1, read as the reverse complement.
GCGGTAAGTTGTAAGAGATCTGTCTTGAACAACTTTATCTTCCTCATTGGTGTAATTTGTTTTTCTAATTCGGCATTCTTTCCTATTACCTATATATTTTTAAAATTTATCCATGGTAAATATTTCCGTCTCGTTTGTTGTATATATAAACGAAGAAGTTACGAACCCATTGCCTCCACGCATTTACGCCAAATGTATATTTTAACGCCATGTTAGCGTCAGGTTTTTCCATCGGCTCCATAATGCGCGGTTGCGGGGGTGGCTGTGACTCCGGTGGTGGCATTAATGGCATGTCATTTGTACCGGAGACGCGTCTCATTCGTTTGGTTGGTGTTGCGCGCGGCTTGTATGGCATCACACGTTTCCTTCCTCTAGAAGCAACCATTAATCGGTCCGATTGCACTGAAAAAAGTATGAATTGTTAGGAATAATTTCAATTTTAACAGTGAACGATTAACATATTTATTAATAATAAAGAGAGGATATTAACGCTCGTCTAAAGCAACAGCTAAGTATATGGTTACGGCTAATTTTCGAGCAAATTATAGATGTTTTTTTTTTAAGTTGGATGAATTTATTTATTTATTTATTTAATAGGTTTACGTTTCGATTTTACTTGGTCTTCCTCAGAGCTTAAAAATTTTACGTCAAATAATGATACATCAAAAGAATATATAACGTTGGAGATCACATTAGAAGCGTTGGAATAACAATAAATGAAAAAGATGAATAAAGCGCTAGAACAGTCCGATCAATAATGGTCAAAGTTAAATTTAAATTAACTCCCACGATAATACATACGATAACAAGGTTCATCGTTAGTAATTCAAATTACAATAGTCGACATTAAACTCGATTTTTAGAAGTAATTTAACTTTTTGCAAGTAGTTTAGTCTTTTGCGATTATATGGAACCCTTAGCAACACTTCCTCTTCTTGGGGCACCGATGTAAGCTCGTACGCGTGAGATTGATATGAAGTATTGTTCGTCCAGTAGTTGTTGTGACCATACTTAGTGGAAAATAAATGGTCAAAGATGCGAGGTTTGATATTGAGATCGGCACGACTGGAGCGTGGTTCTCGGTGCGCGTCAATGTACAGTTCAATATCATATCATAATTATTAATACATATACATCGCGTTAAATCATTTTTATATCACATACCGTCGTTGTCTAAAGTGTTCTCTGGTTGCGACGGTGCCTGCGTAGCTGTAATCGTGTTCGGCGTCAAGGCAGCTTCCAAATCGACTGCCGGCTCGTCTAATTCTTCCGTGGCCATTTTTAACGCCATTTGCAACATGTCATCTCCGAACGTGTTACTGGTATCAACCGCTTCCGGACTGAAACCATCACTATGTAAATTGTCTTGATCAGCTGTGTCACCTTCCCTAAACAAAAATATATGCTTTTGGTGCGTGAGATAAACAGAAATAAAATTTTTAAGAAATAAACATGATTTGTATAACATAGAACAAACCAATTTTATATCTTTGATCGCCGAATGGGTTATCAGCTTGATATTAATTTGTGTATTGATGTATTTTCTTATATTTTAAATTTATTTACATCGTGCAGAAATAAGGCAACACGGTGCTATTAAACATTGAAGATACTTGTCACTTAAGCGATTTGTAAATAACATTAATTCACTTACCTATCGTCCACTGAGTCCGAATCGCTGTCGTTGGTCTTCTTTTCGGTAGCTACCATCTCAGCCATCATAAGGAGTTCGGCTTCGTACGGATCGGCCGGTATCTTCTCTTGTATTTTCTTGATATCTTTCATAATTCCCTTAGCGCTATTTCTCGTAGTGGGTATAAACAGCGGAACGGGTATGGGCAATGGAAAAGGCATTGGAACTGGGAAAGGCATGCTGTACATATGCATTGGAAACGGAACGTAAATTGGCACTGGTATAGGTACAAGCACCTGTTCAACTTTTTCGGTCGTCTGTGTCCACTTTGTGCAAGGATGAGGACGCACAGAAACTCCTTTCGTATGCACCAATGGCTTGCACTGAGTCATCTTGTTGTGCACTTTTACTGGACTAGGCGGTCTGGTAATGACTTGTGGCTTGTAGACCATCTGCTTCGTTTGATTCGCGTTCGCAGGCATTACCATACTGCTTTGCTGCGACGTCGGACTCGCTTGTCCATTTCCTATCGAGGCTAGGCTCGTTACTGAGGAGATAACCGGCATAGTTTTCTTCTTACTTTGCATCTCGCTGGGTACAGGCTGATTCGTACTTCTCTGTGGTAACATGGTCTTCGTGGGCCCACTTGTAGGCACGGGATCGTCGCTCGACGGTATAGTTATAGGTGACTTAGTGTATTGTGCTTGGAAATTCATGACGCAGTTGTACGAACAAAAATTACGTATCGTTGCATCTGACATTGTGAGATGATAATGCGCTAAGGAATATTCCTTGCATAAATCACAGTTAATTCGTTTTGCAGATACTGCATTAATGGAAACCTGCGAGAGAAATGACAAATTTTTGTACCTTCCACATGTCGTTATATATCGCATTATTTTAAGTAATAAAATATTATACCTGATACAACGTCAAACAATTTAAGCTGCACATCATCAGGGTTTGTCCCGTTTTTAATTCCTTCTTGATCATATCAAAGTTATACTTCTTTACTTTGCACCAGTTACATGGAACTATTTTCCTATTCGTTATGATAAATATATTCAAGCACGTCTTGTTACAAAATGTATGAGGCTCATTCTCATAAAATACAATGAAATTTTGCTTATTTGGTAATTCAAAAAATTTCTTGCAGGTAGAGCACTGCTCAGGTCTGACTTGTTTCACAAACTTAAATGCAGCGAAACAGGGTTCGCTGCATATAGCTACCGGAGTGCTATTGTATATTTGAACTTCGCAGTGTACGAGCTTTTCCTATGAGAAAAAAAAAATCATATTAAAAAATTATCCATAATACATTTAAAGAATAAGGATCAGAAAAATTAGTCTTTTACCTCCTGACAGACGCTGCATGGCTTTTTTTCCGTAGCCGGCGGTACGGAAGAATTCAATTTAGAATATTTTTCCATACAGTCTTGGGTACAAAAGTCTTTAAACTGTCCTTTCTCCCCGACTGGTGCAAGGAAGCCATCCGTGCCAAAACTTATGTCTTTTTGACAGTAGCTGCAGACTTTTAAACCCTTTTTAAATTCCTCTAAACACGTTGAACAACAAAACTGCCTCACGTCACAACCGAATCTCACGCAGTATTTCCCTAAACTCACAGCTTGAACTGTACCACTACAATTTTTGCAGAAACTTCCGTATTTCCGTTGGAACTTTCCCAAACATTGATCGTTGCAGTATTCCATTGTTTCCCAGGAAAGATTTCGTTCGTCATTTGGTTCTATAACTGATAAACAACTCGCACAACGCTTCTCTTGTTTAGAGTGGGCTCCTTGGCTCGGCATATCGATTGCTTTATTATGATGAGCTGCTTTAAATAATGCCTTACACGTTTTCGAGCATACAAAATAATGTTCCGTACCGAGTTTCACCCGAATTTTGCACGCTCGTTCTTCGCCGCACTGCTTACAAACATCTTTATTACTAATCTCTTCAACTTCAGAATTTTTCGACTCGTCATCGATATTAATAACATCCGTTGCTGGCATTGAGTTTTCTGTCGTTGACTTGAGCTCATCTGGAACAGTCACCTTCTGCTTTACGGCACTTTCGCCTTTATTTTCATTTTCCGTAGTTGCCGATTTGGATTCATCTGGTGAAGTATCCTTTTCAAGCTCGGAATTAGATTTGCTACATTTCGCTGATTTTTCCTCGCATTTAGAATCATTGGCAAGTGCAGATTCGCTTTGATCGCCCTCCACCGTTTTACCTGATTTATTTGGTATTATTACTTTCATGCTGTCTGGGATAATACATAATTCGTCATCTTGTCCCGGCAATACGTCGGTCTGCTCCTCGTCCGTTTCCATCGGTGTAATTTCTTCGATGTTCTTCTTGGGCTGCTCATCTTGTTCACCGGCTGATTTTGTGGAAAACATATTTCCCGTTTCTGCCTCTGACGTACTAGTACCCGGAAGATCAATGTCCATTGAGGTATTTTCGAGAGAATCGACGGTAGGTTGTACATTACTCGACGATTCAGCAATATTGTCCGTGGTTTTGTCGACGTCGGCATCCTTCGGATCGTTTAATGCTGAATCGACGCTAAGCTTCTCATTACAATCGTTATTTCTAGCATTTACCGCATCCTGCAAATTATCACCTTGCTCGTATAACTTTTTAAAACTGAGCTCGTTTTCAGCAAGACCGTCGATTTCCGCCTGTTCCACGTTTTCGGACGTAAGATTGTCACCGCCGAACGGATCCTCCGCGTCCATAGACTGGCCCTCAATCTGGGAATCGTCTTGTTTGTCGTGAGAGAATTGTATAAACTCCGTGTTTTCGGGCTCAATGTTCTTCTCGGACAGATCCTTCTCGGGATTATCTAAATTACTGTCCGAAGATTCCGAATCCATCTTCTTCGCAGCTTCTCCCCGAGATATTTGCACGTCATCCGCGTTACTACTCGACTCATCTGGGACATCACAATCTTTAGTTTTTTCTTTAGATGACGTTTCGGACTCGTCCGCAGTAACATTGTCATTGGTGGATTTTGCGACATCATTTACAGTCGCACCGTCACTATCATCTGGAACTTTACACGAATCTTCGAGAGTCAACAAATGTTCTGTGTCGCCCTTTTCCGTTAAATTAGATGTATCTAGCTCCGTTGCTCCCGCATCTACGTGAACCGCTGCGCCCTTTTCCGTCAAGTTAGATATATCCAGCTCTGTTGCTTCTGCATCTACATGAACCGCTGCATCTTCTTTGCAGGAACTTTCAACTGCATTACTTTCTTCAATTGTTACAGTCTTATTGTCGTTCCCAGGCAATGCTATTTCAACTTCGGCATTATTGTCTCCTTCGATGGTTTCTAAACATAAAACAGAATCATTCGCTTCTATATTTGATACAGTCGAGTCTTTCTCACAGGCTATTGTAGTTTCTTCTTTTTCCGTTTCATC